>NC_051067.1:90774343-90916824 GCF_004664715.2 Peromyscus leucopus | reverse complement strand
ATCCATACGATTGGATGTCAAATGCCGTTTATTGAAAGAGGGAAGAAACCTTAAATACGTACAGGCTTACAGCACAAATGGAGGAACCCCCGGAGGGCAGAAGTTCGCTGTCAATGGTCCACATTCCAGACCCAATGTTCCATATTCTTGCATCTAAGTAGTTAACGCCCAAAATGCAGGATACACAACAAGGAACTTCCCTTAAGCATTCAGAAGGGTGGATACCGGCAGGGAATCTGAATAGGGAGGACACAAGGAACTTCCCTTAAGCATTCAGAAGGGTGGATACCGGTAGGGAATCTGAATAGGGAGGACATCTGATCAAGGTCAAGCAAGCAAGGCCACAGCCACTCCCAGTCGGGGGCCAGGGCCCATGGTGCCCACAGGTCCCCCCTTTTTATTAAATGAGCTTCTGATTTAGGTTGCGTGGGACCAGCAGACCACCTTACCCGTCATAGAGACACCTGCCCAGGCCACACAAGTGCTCTGTCTTAGGTTGATGGCAGCCCCCCAAGCATTACCCGTCTCTGAATACTCATTATCATACAGACTCAACCATGTGAGCTGTAGAGTGACTGCTGCCAAAGATCTCAAAGTGGCACTGGGCTTGCAATCTGTGCGACACAGAAAAGACCAACAGAAGTCCTAACCCACCCATAGCCAGGAGGCTAAAGGCAATTGAACCATTTCCTTCTTAAACGAGCCTTACTGCAAATTGGAGTCCTTGTAAGGTGGTATCCCATAAGCAAATGGAACTTGAGTTTCAATAATTTTACAACTTTCAAAGCCAATTATAATGTATAAAAGTGGAATTAAATTTGTCATGCCCAATAAGAAGAAAGATTAACTAACTGTGGTAGCTACTTTTGCTGCCAGGGTCTCCATTGTGCTAGCTGTAGTAACCAATTATGAAATAGCAATCCCAGAAACAATAGCAGCAGTGGCCACCACTGCTATAACAGCAACAATGGCAACAGCGATGTCAGAGTCTCTTCTGGAGCGTGTGAGCATCATCTGTGTCTAGCTGTCACGGTCCACTGGCATGGACACGGCTCCAGGAACACGAACCACCAAGGCCCATTTTTCTTGATCCCAGCACTACTTAGGCTGGCAGGTCTGCAAGAGAACAACTGAGAAACATAAAGAAAACAGAAAACAAAAACAGCAAACAAGGAGCAGAACTAATGGCTCACAAATTTTGAGGTGTCTTCAAAAAGGCTAGATGAATTTCAGGAGGCAAATAAATGTTGCACAGAGCCATTCCTGAAAAGTAGGTACTACACCAGCTTGAGGGGGGTTGCAAAATTCGAAAAAGGCTTAGCTGGCATGCTACTGTTAGCAAATGAAGTTCATTGACCTTCAGAGTTATCCTTAATCTCCAAGGTGTGGTACATTCTCAATGTTTTTTTTTTTGAAAAAAGTTACCATACATTACCTTCTGAGGAATCCAACCACATGGCTATAGTTCCTAGGCTTAGAATAATGTTTGCCAAGGCTGGCTGTATTGGGCTCTCAATCCCCATTGGCATCAGAAGGGGAGAGTTTTTTACGAAGGCCCAATAGGTCTCTGCCATGTTGGGATTCAGCAGCAGCCACAGGGCACACACAGCGTTCAGGAACCCAAAGAGGAATTTCATTGTCCTGTGGAAAGACACAAACAGATCCCTGGGCCCACACCAACACCGGATCGGGTCCCCTCCAAGTGCCAGTAGAAAGATCTTTCCATTGCTCCAGAGGATGATTTGCAACAGGAGCCCTCCAGTGCTTATCTGCAGCAGATACTCCAGCAGAATCCACCGATAAAAAATTTAAAATATATAAAACAAGGGAAAGAATAGAATGTGGAGAGGAAAGATGAGCCCCTAACTCCCCCTTTTTTACTTTAGCAATATAAGTTTTTAAGGTACGATGGCAGCGTTCTACTATAGCCTGCCCTTGAGGATTATAAGGAATACCAGTCTTATTAACAATAGAAAAATCTTGGCAGAATTTTGAAAATCCCGTACTACTGTAGGTGGGACCATTATCAGTTTTTATGCATTTTGGCACTCCCATGTAAGCAAAAGCATGAAGACAATGATTCTTTACATCCTTAACCTTTTCCCCTGAATGGACAGAAGCAAAAATTAGAGAAGAATATGTATCAATAGACACATGGACATATTGTAATTTTTCAAAGGAAGGCACGTGCGTGACGTCTATCTGCCACACATGATTAGGTAAAAGTCCTCGAGGATTAACTCCCAAATGAGGAACAGGTAAAAATTCCACACAAATAGGGCATGATTTAACTATCTGGATGGCTTGTTCCCGGGTTATGCCTGTATGATAACGGAGAGATCCAGCATTAAGATGATAACGCTGATGCAACTGAGTAGCCTTATCAAAGGCAGAACAGACTAATGTGACAGCCATATGAGTAATGGCGTCAGCCCTCTGATTACCTTCACTTAGAGGTCCAGGCAATTGAGTATGAACTCTAATATGGCCCACATAAAGGTTATGTGAGCGAGACCATATAAGTCCTTGTACTTGCAATAAGTATTTATGAATGGAAGAAATGGATGGTATGTAGGCTGTTGTTTCCAAAGGCATAATGGCATGTGCCACATATTGACTATCGGTATAAATATTTACACTCTCATCAGAAAACATCTGTAAAGCAAGCAACAGCGCCTGTACCTCTGCCACCTGGGCAGAAGTACCCTGGACTTTTATTCTCTTTACTATGTTACCAGAAACCACCACAGCAAAACCACGTGAAGTGCCATCAGTAAATACCACACGGGCCTGAGGAATAGGAGTCATTTGTACTATCTTGGGAAATATAACAGGATGTAATTTAAAAAATTGACACACATCATTGGAGGGGTAGTGAGTATCAAACTGACCCTGCATGGAGCATGTCAATATGGCCCAATCATTGTCATTAGCTTGCAACCATGTTACTTGAGACTGGGTGTATGGGGTCACCACAATATCTGGCTCCTTACCAAAAGTTTGAACACTGATCTTGATTCCCTTAAATATAATCTGAGCGACAGCCTGTGGATAAGGAGTGATGATTTTTGCTGGAGAAGCTGGGGAATGTACCCATAAAATAGGACCTGTTTGCCAAAACACTCCAGTAGGTGAATGAGTAAAACAAAATATCAAATACAATAAGGGAGAATTAAGATCTATATACTGTACGTGAGCCTGTTCCAGGGCCTCTTGCACACGTTGTAGGGCTACACGTCCTTCAGCTGTTAATTTACGGGGAGATGAAGGGTCAGGGTCGCCCTTTAAGACATCATATAAGGGGCGAAGCTGACCTGTTGGAATTTTTAAAGTGGGCCAAAGCCATTGAATATCTCCCAGAAAGGTTTGGAAATCATTAAGTGTGCGTAGCTGATCCATACGCAGAGTAATCTTTTGTGGGCATATGCCCATGCGTAACAATTCATGACCTAAATAATGATAGGGAAAAGATACCTGTACCTTTTTTGGGGCTATCTGTAAATTAGCCAGGCTAAGAACCTCTTGTAAATTAGAAAAGGCATCAAAAACAAGTTTTTTATCTTTAGCAGCCATTAATATATCATCCATATAGTGAATTATATAAACACCTGGAAAAGCTTTTCGAACTGGAGCTAGGGCCAAAGACACATAAATTTGACATATAGTAGGGCTATTGGCCATTCCTTGAGGCAATACCACCCACTGATATCTCTGATAAGGTTCCTTAAGATTTTCTGAAGGAACACTGAAAGCAAAGCGAGGACTGTCCTCGGGATGCAAAGGAATGGTGAAGAAACAATCCTCAAGTCAACCACAATTAAATGCCAATGCTTAGGAATTGCCACAGGGGCAGGCAAGCCAGGCTGTGTTGCTCCCATGAGAAGCATGGTTTTATTTACAGCTTTAAGATCCTGTAACAGCCTCCATTTTCCTGATTTCTTTTTAATAACAAATATAGGTGAGTTTCAAGGTGAAGTGGAAAGAATGATATGTCCAGCATCTAACTGTTCCTTAACCAATGCATACGAAGCCTCCAATTTTTCCTTAGTAAGGGGCCACTGCTCCACCCATACAGGGTCATCATTCTTCTAAGTGATTTTTATCGGTTGTATTATTGAAGGCTGCTGTGCAGTGACCTCTATGGAAAAGACCCTAATCCTTTAGTATCTCCAGGACCTCTAGTGACACAGTTTTTGTCTGTCATAGGTTGTGGGCCTCCTTGAAACATTTTCCCTAAGCCTTTGTCCGGGCAGTAGCCCTGACTCTTTAGCATCTGTTGTACAGACTGTGCAGTAAGTACAGCTTCAATACCATCTAACACATCCCATCCCCACAAGCTTACTGGAATGTCAGGTAGCACAAATGGTTGAAAAGTTCCTGCATGACCTTCCTCATCCTTCCAATTTAAAAGTAGCCTGTTCTGCAATGGCGTCTGAGCTGTGCTGATACCTTGTAGGTTAGAGGTAGAATTTTTAAGGGGCCAGTTGGGATCTCAGGATTCTTATGAAATTATAGATAAATCCAGCACCAGAATCCAATAATCTTCTAATCTCAATCCCATATAATTTTATTTTTAATTTAGGCTGTTTATCATTGATAACTGTTTGTCAAACCACCTTTTTCCCTGTACTTTCAAAGCCTCCAGTTCTATATATCGGCGCCATTTTGAATTTAAAATATGAAAGCAATAATAATTGAGCAATTCTATCACCAGCTTTTGTTTTCATGGTCCTTTTTACATATGCCAATTATAAAAGCATTAAATACAATCTCTATAGGATTTGAAAAGATAAACTTTAGGTAATACTCTTGAGTATTTTTATAAAATCTTAAAAAGAGGATCCTTTCTTATAAATTTCAAGTAACACATTAGCACAAATAGCCAATTATTAACAATGTGGACCAAACATTTTACCTGTATTTTATTTACTGGAAAATTAATTTTGTAACCTCTTTATCAGGAAGAGATTATCATTTATGGGTTTATCTTAGCAACATTATTTAATAAGCTAATAACCCAATCTATTTTAGGTATTATATTTTTATAGAATTAAACCAAGAATTTCTAGAAAGCAACTTAAATTGTAGAGCCAAATTTTCAGTAATGATCAACAGACAAGAGCATACCAAATATATATAGCTTAAAATTATGAATTTTGTTCCTTTAGTTTATCTACCATGAAAATCCAAACATTCATCCAAACATTTATCAAGACAATCAAAAGAACAGAACATCCTTTATTCAAACAGCATTGACTTAGCATTCAATGTCCTGACCGAAACCATTTTTCACCAGAAGTTAGGCCCAGTTTAAACTTTAGTTCTAGTCCCTTCCCAGCCTCTGCTTGCTTGGCAAGAGCTGAGGCTGCAGCTTAGCTTTGTTTTGTCCACTGCTTGGGCTCTATTGTCAGCGCCTGTCTGGGCCGCACTCCATCACGGCCCTGTCTCCCACCGGCGCATACCTGTCTGCCCGTTGCTTCGGGCTATCTCGTGCACGCCTTTGTCTGCCACAGCCGCTGGGCGCGCCCCGCACACACAAACTCACGTTTAAATTTCCTACTCCCATGAAGGGACTACCTAATAACGAGTTATTCCCACCATAAGGGAAAAACAGAAAAACATTTCCCATGAAGGGATCCTAAATATTGAATTATTCCCACTCTGAGGGAAAAATAAAAAACATTTGAACCAAAATTATGCAAACAGGCAGCAAAACTTTAAGCTCTGGGCTCTCTTGCTATTCAGCCAGCAGCAATAAGGCCTACCTGCCGATTCTTTGTAATTCAGATGCTGTCGCTCTGTACTGGCTGGAAGAAAAAACTCAAGAGTTTCAGCTATCCTGAGAACTCTACAACTGGAAAAAGTCTTTACATTTTCCGTTACCACAGGAAGAGGCTTCTCTCTTTCCTTCATCTTTCCTCTACAGGGCCCCAATCTTTAGGCCTAGTTTCAAAAATTTTTCCCCTTTTTACCGGGAAAATTCTTTTTTCTTGATTAAAATTTTTTCTCCCTTTTCTAACGGGAAATTTCCTTTCCTTCCCTCTTCTCTTTTGGGAAGATTTCCTTTTTCATTTAAAATCTTTAGCTGTCTTGCCCTTTCTTAACTTTGGTGCCTTCCTGCTTCAACAGTCCAATTAACTGACTGTGAGCTACCCGCACCCATTTCAACATTTCAATCCACTCTTACCTTTAAAATGCCGGCCGGCCTTCCAAGAGTGTCCGTCAGCTGGTCCTTCTTTCTCAGACCTCGGTAGGAACCTCCATTTGTAGCGGTAACGCCCGCATTACCGATAACCGTTCACCATGTCCGAGCGAAGGGCTGCGGATTAAAAAATAGAGACAAGAGACAGCGGGTCATCCGTACGATTGGATATCGAATGCCGTTTATTGAAAGAGGGAAGAAACCTTAAATACGTACAGGCTTACAGCACAAATGGAGGAACCCCCGGAGGGCAGAAGTTCGCTGTCAATGGTCCACATTCCAGACCCAATGTTCTATATTCTTGCATCTAAGTAGTTAACGCCCAAAATGCAGGATACACAACAAGGAACTTCCCTTAAGCATTCAGAAGGGTGGATACCGGTAGGGAATCTGAATAGGGAGGACATCTGATCAAGGTCAAGCAAGCAAGGCCGCAGCCACTCCCAGTCGAGGACCAGGGCCCATGGCGCCCACACATAGAAGACCTGGAGGTCTCTACAGACAGGCAGTGATGAGGCGGTCATGTGGTTGGGTTTACAACCAATGAGAAGGCAGAACAGAAAGTCTATATAAAGACAAACACACAGGAAGTAGGTCTCTCTTGGCTGAAGAGGATCGCTGAAGCAGAAAAGGTAAGGAAGGCTCTTAGCTCTGACCTCTTGGGCTTTTATCTTTACATTGGCTCTGTGTTTCTTATTTAATAAGATGGTTACTTCTACAACTTCTAGTTTCTTGAACCGTGTTACCTGAGGAACGTCTTGCATCTGTCAGTTCACCCAGCTTTTCTTAGGAGGTAGGTCCTGTTCTCAGTTCTGTATAGACTTCACCCTGCTAATTCATCTGAAGTTTCATTGAAGTTTAGCTCAGTCTTGACTTAAAAATGAGGAGTTTTTTTTTTAAAGATTGAGTTTAAATTGTACTTTTTGATATGTGATAGCTCTTCCAGAAGTGAGTTTTATCTCCAATTTTGTCATGCTTTCTGTTTTATTGCTTAAAAAATTTTACAGTTAGATTTTTTAAAAATGTGTGTGTATTGCTTCTGACTGTTTCCTTAGAAAGCCATGTTTTTGCTTTAGTATTTGCCTTTATATACCATAATTCATAATGAAATTAAATGGATGCCTGGTAGTAGTGCACATCTATAACCTGGGCTACAAAGTGAGACCCTGTCTAAAAAGTAACTAATAATAAATGCCCAGCATGAAACACTAAAATATTTAATTTTTTGTTTGTTTGTTTTTCGAGACAGGGTTTCTCTGTGTAACAATCCTGGATGTCCTGGAACTCAGAAAGATCCAGCTGCCTCTCCCTCCCAAGTGCTGGAATTAAAGGTGTGCACCACCATGCCTGGCTAATATTTAATCATTTAAAGCAGTACTTATTGACTTCCTACTTAAACAGAAGCAGGTTAATTCATCAAAACAATGTATTTCCCCAAGCTAGTTTACCAAATAGATTTACTAGTAGCCAATTTGTTCTGTGGCTTCTTTGCTGAATGAGTTTTAGAAAACTCTTTGAATACTAGCAAAATGGACATGTTTCTTCCCTCTCCTTCCTAAGATGTATCCTAGCCTGTAGATAATTGATTGATAAATAAAACACTGATTGGCCAGTAGCCAGGCAGGAAGAATAGGCGGGACTAGCAGAGAGGAGAATTCTGGGAACAGGAAGGTGGAGAGGAGGAGATGCTGCCAACTGCCACCATGAGTACCAACATGTAAGATACTGGTAAACCACAAGCCATGTGGCAACTTATAGATTAATAGAAATGGGTTAATTTAAGATATAAGAACAGTTAGCAAGAAGCCTGCCACAGCCATACAGTTTGTAAGCAATATAAGTCTCTGTGTTTACTTGGTTGGGTCTGAGCAGCTGTGGGACTGGCAGGTAAGATAGATTTGTCCTGACTGTGGGCCAGGCAGGAAAACTCTAGCTATACCAGCCACTTGAGTTGACTGTGGGTTCTACATCTGCATGGGCCACTTTTGCTCCGTTCCAGCCCTCTGACGAGATGGCAATCAGCCTGTTTTTAGCTTCTTTCCTCCTCCTCTCCAGCTTTGACTTAACACAGTTTCTCCTGGCTTATTGCATTGATCGTATGTTGTGGATCATCATCCTCACAATTTGCTCTCATTTTACCAACTGAATGGACTGTCTGTTGGCTGACAGTCTCTTAGCTGTGGGTCCTTTACGTATGATGATGAGCTGGTGGTACCATCTTCAGGGGCTTGCAGGTCTCCACTTCTTGAATTCTTATATAAATCAAATAAACCCATTTCTACTGTTATAGTTGCAAAACAGTATGACTGGGAATAAAGCCATTGGGTCACAGTTTCTTTAAGTACTTTGTAAGTACCACTGCATTTAATTTTACTGTTTGTCATTGACATGGGGAACTTTCAAGTCATAAGAAGTCTCTCATTATAGATGACTTAAGCAGTTTCACTGAGTATGCTAAGCCTGCATTTGATTTTAATTTTAATTTTTGTCCACTCCATGTATCTCTACTCCCAGGAGTAGAGAAATTAGAAACATTTAACCCTCTTTTTTGATCTATCTCTGACCCATGATTTTATTCTAGAACAGATGTGTAAAAGAATATTCAGCACCACAGTTGTCAGGGAAATGAAAATTCAGACCATGATGAGATGTCATCTCATTCCAGTTAGAGTGGCTATTATCAGAAAGATGTCCTTGCTGCTATCCTTTTGTGGGGCAAGGAGAACGCTCTTACGCTCTTGTGCAGGAATGTAAATGTGTTGAGCCATCATGAAAAGCAGAGGTTGCTCATCAAACTACAAATGGAGCTGTCTTGTGATGTAGCAATTTTATTACTGGTCATATATTCAAAGGAAATGGAGTCAGCATGCTGAAGAGACATATGAACTTCCTGTTTATTGCATCATTTTTCATACCAGCCAAGCAATGAAGATGAAATCAGAGGAGGTTTCCATCAGCTGATGATGGGAGTTAGTCTGCATGCATAAGGGATGTGGATCCTGGACCGCGTAAAATGGAGAAAGTGAACTAGCATTCTCCACCTCTCTCTGCTTCGTGCCTGTGGATGCAAGGGGAACAGATGCTCAGGCTTCTCTGCCACGATGGACTGGGCTCTTGAACCATAAGCCAAAGAAAGTGCTTGCTCTCTTCAGCTGATCTCATCAGGGTGTTTTAGTAAAGCAACAGGAAAAGAGAGAAGGGAGGATGCCAAGGTGCTCTGGCAGGCGTCCAGCTGTGTACTGGGGCTCCGAGAGAAGCTGGCCTCTGCCTGGGGTGAGGAGGGAGGGGCGAGGTTCACTGGGCCTTTTAAACATTCACAGTCAACTCTCCGTGTTTCAGCCCGCCCTGTACTTAAGAGGCACCTATTTCTGTCAGTATCCAAGTTACCACAGGGGCCCCTCTTTCCTTGTTGTGAATGCTACAAACGGACTGACTTAAGTTTTCATTCTCTCCGGCCTGCTATAGCAGTTACCACCTGTTCTCTGTTCTCCAGTTCCAAAATCTCACTGATGAGAGTTGTCCTCTCCTCCCACCCCATTTCTGTCTTTATTTCTGTACCCTCTTTCAGCACTGTTTGCGAGGGAATGCATAATTCTATCTAGAAAACTTCTGTAATTACAGCATCGTGTTACTTCTGCAAGATCAGACAGGTAGGGGCTAGCTCAGAGGTTAAGAACAACTTCCAGACCCAGGTTCAGTTCCTAGCACTCGGATGGTGGCTCACAACTATATATAACTCCAGTTCCAAGGGATCTTATGCTCTCCTCTGTCCTCCCTGGGCACTTCATAAGCATAGCACACAGACATACACGCTGACAAAACACTCATACACATAAACTAAATAAATCTCAAATATTTTTAACCTAAAAAAGTATCTAGGTCGTAAAGTCCAAAAAGTTCAGAAAACAACTAAGAATTGTCAAATTGAATAAGAAAAGATCATCAACCAATGTCACCCAACACAGATTTGGGGTTATGTAGCAGAGGTTTCAGCAGTCACCCTCAAAGTGCTTCAATAAACAAATTTTGTTTCTGCTTCAGAAACGAATTTTAAAAAGCTTCTGCAAAGAAAAAAGAGACAAAAAGAAAAGGCAAAGGGAAATCTAGAGCTGAAAAGTACAATCACGACCATCCCAAAGCTCACCCGGTGTCATTTTCTCAGTAGCAGAGTGAACAGGGCAGCGGAAAGATCAGTAAAAGTCAAGATCCCCCAATAGAGGTAACAGGACTTGAACAATAAGGTAGAAAACGGGTGGGGAAACATCTGTGAGAAGAGGAATGCTGAACTCAAATGCAATAGTTTGTGTTATTGAAAAATAACATGGATTGGAGAAAGGGAGAAAGGCTGAAGAGTTTTCAGAAAATAGCAGCTGAGAATTGCCCTAAATTTTGTAAAAGACAGGTTCAAAAATTGGAGAAAAACTCAGCAAGATTAAAAACCAAAGAAATTCATGTTCTTACACAGCAGTGCTGAATTTCTAAAAACTTAAGAAAAGAAAATGAAGCCATCAAGGAAGAACTCCTCCCCCACCTACCCCGGGCGCCCTCCCCCCCCCCCCCCACCTCACCCCCATACACAGAAGAAGAATGAGTGTTCCTCATTAGAAACCAGGACAGACAGAAAGCAACCAGGAATCACCTTCTTTAAGCCCTGAAAGAAAATAACCCACAATTCTTCACCAAACAAAAATATATGTCAGGAATAAATGAGAATTCAAGTCATTATCAGATGAAAGAAGCTAAGAAAATATGTCCCCAGCAGGCCTACTCTAAGAATGGCTGAAGGACATCATGATGTGTGTGTGTGTGTGTGTGTGTGTGTGTGTGTGTGTGTGTGTGTGTGTGTACCACATGTACATGTTCATGTGGGTGTGTGAGCATGCACATGCAGATGTAAGTGTGTGGGGGCCAGAGGTCTAATTCATGTCTTCCTCAGTTGCCCCTCCCTACATGGAGTCCATTGATCCAGCTGGCTGGCCAATGAGCTTTGGGGATCTGCCTGTCTTCCTCCACCCCAGTGCTGGGTTACAGAGTGGGATGCCATTCCAGCCATTCCAGCCATTCCAGTTTTCATGTAAACTGGGATTCCACATCCAGGTACTCAAGCCTACAAGGCAGGCATTTTATTACTGAGCATCTCCCAAGCCCATGAAGAAAATTCTTGAAACAAACAATGAATGAAAACAACAATCTGGAGGCTGGAGAGATGGCCCATCGGTTAAGAGTGCCACTCTTCCAGAGGACCTCAGTTGGTTCCCAGCACCTAGGTCAGGCGAGTCATAACTGCCTGTAACTCCAGCTCCAGGAAATCTGATGCCCTCTTCTGGGATTTATGAGTAACTGCACGCATGTGTACATACCCTCCTACACGTACAACACATACAAAGAATTTTTAAATATTTCAAGTTGAAAAAAAGGAGGCATCTTAGAATATCAAAAAGAAGAAAGAGCAGCAGAGATTCTAAGGAAATATGCAAATGAGTATTATAGGTTTCCTTTCTCCTCTTGAGCTTTCTAATTGGGCTTTGTGCAAGCAGGAGAGACAAAAAAATCTCAAATCTGGAAATGAATTAAGAAAAATAGCCAGAACAAAGACGGGGGTCTAGAAAGGTTTCCAAACTTATATAAGATTTTAAAACGATAAAAACTCCTCCAACACTGAATATTCCACTAAGAGACAAAAGGAAAGAAAGGAATGTGTTATTTAAAATAAAGACAAAGAGAGCTGGGCGGTGGTGGCCCACGCCTTTAATCCCAGCACTAGGGAGGCAGAGCCAGGCGGATCTCTGTGAGTTTGAGGCCAGCCTGGGCTACCAAGTGAGTTCCAGGAAAGGCGCAAAGCTACACAGAGAAACCCTGTCTCGAAAAAACCAAAAAAAAAAAAAAAAAAAAAAAAAAAAAAAAAAAAAAAAAAAAAAAAAGACAAAGAATTCAGTCTGGGAAGTAAAACCCACTGTGGCAGAGAGTGAGGCCTTGAAAAAGCTACATCAAGGTTAGTATATAGGAGCAGGTGTGCTGTTACCAAGCCCTTTAATCCCAGCACTTGGGAGGCAGAAGCAAGAGGATCTTGTGAGTTCAAGTCCAACCTGTCTACCAAGCAAGTTCCAGGCCCTTCAGGGCTACACAGCAAGACCCTATCTCAAATCACTCCTCACAAAAGATTAATATAGGAGCTGATAAAATAGCTCAGTGGATACGGTGCCTGCTGCCCAGGCCTTACAATCTAAATTCAACATCCGTATAAACCCACATAGAGGAAGAAGAGAACTGACACCATGAAGTTGGCCCTTGAACTCCACACATGTGCAATGCATGAGTACATGCACACAGATGCATGTGCACACATTTTAATAAATAAAATTAGCTGAGTGCTAGTGGTGTATGCCTTTAATCTCAGCACTTGGGAGGCAAAGGCAGGCAGATCTCTGAGTTTGAGGGCAGCCTGGTCCACAGAGAGAGTTCCAGGACAGTCAGGACTACACAGAGAAACCCTGTCTTGAAAAACCCAAATAAATATATATTTAAAGCAATTAACATATAAAAGAAGCCACTTTGCAAAGAAAGTCTGGAAGCCCTTCCCCATTTGGGCTTCATCTTACAAAAAGAGCATAGGAGAAGCCCCATGCTACAAATGGGAGGAGGTGGAGGCCTCGAAGACGCTTTATAAGGGTTGTGTGCCTCACAGCCCATCATTTTTCAGCTGCTCCTTCAGCTCAACAGCTCACGCCTATTCTGGGGCACACTTGCCCCTTCCTTCTTTAAAACACAGCTATGCTTAGAAATTGCTGTTGGCTACGTCTTTGGGAGCCCCAGAGATACGAGCAAACGTCTGTCCACCACAGATAGGACGTCTACAACAGACCAAAGAATCCCACCTAGTCTAACTTGGTGGCACAATGAATCTTTTGGAGTTTCTTACAGAAGCATGGATGAGGGCTTCCTTTCAGGTGTGGGTGAAACATACACAGTTCCTGCATCACTGAAGAGCCCTCGTCAGTGTCAAGGATGACACACCAAGATGCATCCCTGGAAGCTGCTTCCCCGCCTTCAGCAAGCTGTTTACCAACGGGAGCCTGTGCATCTTGTGACTTTCTGAGTTTCCCAAATCTTATACGTTTTAGGTACTTCTGGAGTCTTAAGAACGTCCTTCCTCCAGGAAAAAAATGTTTCAGTCCAGAGGAAACAGCTCCACAACAATAGCCTCTAGAGGAGCAAGGACCTGAAGAAGTGGAATCTAAATGCGCCAGAAACATCATCATAAGAAGAGGAAGAGACACTCGAGATGTCACGAACTGAGGAAGGCACCGAGGGAAGATGGCGATCTACAAGTAGAGAAGAAAAGTCTCAGAGAAGTCCCTCTGGTCTTGGACTGTGAGAAAATCCATTTCTCTTGGTTAAGCCACCGACCAGTGCTGTCCCAGCAAGGGGAAGACACTACAGAGGCACTTACAGCTGGCCGCCCTTTGCCAGCAGACTCTTGAAACAATGGATCTTAAGGAACTGGAATTTGCCCAGGAATCTCATGCAGGGGAAGGAAAAGCTGAAGCCTGGTGCCAGTCAGATGGGAGCTTGTCTGGGGGAAGAGATTTACAACTTGTTATATCAGCTTGTAGAGACCAGAGCTGAGACAACAGTGTAAGCAATAACAACTGTATATTTGTACTTTACACTTCTTTTTCAAAAGAATCGGTTTACATTTATCTATCTATCTCTCTATCTATCTGTGCAAGAATGCACCATGGAGTGTGTGTGTGTGTGTGTGTGTGTGTGTGTGTGTGTGTGTAGGTTAGAGGACAATTTGCAGAGGTTGTTTGTCTCCTTACGCCATGTAGGATCTGGGGATCAAACTCAGGTCATCAGACTTGGTGGCAAGAACCTTTTTAGGTGGAGCCATCTCACTGACCCACGTGACCCCTTTATTTGACATTCTGTCAAGGGCCTTTTTAATAAAAAATAAAATAAAATAAATGTAATGATCCTTGGGAATGCTGGAATGAAGTTCCTACTGCTGGTTTTACATATTTAGAGACATGGGGCAGGGGGTGGGACAGACAGACTGACCAAGGGCAAAGAGAATGTGTGTCAGCACTCAAAGTGAGGTCTTGGATCCACATCCTGGGGTCACATTACCAAGCAAGAGGCGATAACGATGGATGCTTTGTCTGGGCTGGGCTAAAGGTGCCATTCCAATGATTTAGGAAGAAATTGAGTTTGCAAAAATGAAAGTAACCTAAGATGCAAGAAACAAGATAGAGGAAACTCACTTTTCATCCTGCAGAGGACACTTGGAGGCCATTTCAGTGTGTTCTTTGAATATGCCTACTCAAACAAAGATCTCAACAAGGTGGCTGAATTGTGAAAAGGTAGCTTTCCATTGGAAAAAGTCAGATAAATAGTTTCTGATTTAGAAATCAAAGACTCGTGTACCTTTGTCACTCAAGCTGGACTAGATTTCATGCCTGCCATTCCCCAGCTGCCATCCCCTGATTGGGAATTTCTGTAACACTCTAGAAGTCTGTGCTCTAAAAGTATCAGGCAAAGTGAGGTGTGGTATCAAATGCCCATCACCTCAGCAACAGGGAAGGCGTACATAGCCAGGAGGATTATTGTCGGTTCAAGGCCAGCCTCGTTGACACGGCAGCTCAAGACCCACCAGAGCTGCACAGTAAGACCTTGTCTCAAAAGACAAACACCCAAGCAGCACATACAAAGGGGAAGAGTAGCTTGGCAGAGCACCACATCAGGAAGCGCCTGGGAAGCATGTGTCTTCGCATGGCACACGGGTCACGCCCACCACGGCTACTTTTGTCATGCTGTTGTCTCCTGTTCCCAAGGACACCTGTCTTCAATCCTCACACTCATCCAGCGACTTTATGATCTACGGTGATCTATGTTGGTGAAAATGAAGTTACCACACCGACATGCCAAGTCAGCACCCAGATCAAACCATTGAATTGCTTCAGAACTTGGATCCCATGTGCTTTGCAATATTCTTTATAAAAGAATGTCCACTGGAAATGATTTTTATCTTGTTCCTTCTGAAATGATGGAGGCCATCTGAACATCTGGTGTGAAGCCCCAACTACGTGGGTTTTTTTTTTAATCTCTATAATTATCTTTTTATCCTTTTATTTCAAAGAAAGGGGCCTTCTTCCACTTCCTCTGATGTCACCTTTCCCCAGGGTTCTAATAGACTTGAGAAATTGCTCCCATCTTTCCACACTCTTTCTATTTCCTCTTTAGACATCACACAACATCTCTACGGTTTGTTCAAGCATTGGTTTACACAAACACATAGGGGAAAAAAGTAAAAATACCAATGAAAATCCTGCAATCCTGAATCACTATAATTGGTCTGTATTTATTACTTTAGACATCCTTTTCTCTCAGCACACACACACACAGAGAACAATAACAGAAAAAAAATTAAGACACAATTCTTCAAAAATCAAATTGCCTTTACATTTAACACTTAGATTTATTTCTATTTGAGGTGTACAGACAATCTAAAAACAAAAGTAGAGGAATTCTAAGTGAATGTTTCCATGACGAAATAAATACTATCTCTTAAGACTCACTAATTGAGAGTTTGAGGGAGAAAGACATGGTGTTGAGAAGTCTGTTCTGGTTATGTTGATCTGCAGGTGTTGTATCTGTCCTCTGGTCTTGGCGCAGCAGAGAAGTCAATGGAATGCATGGAATCGTAGGTTCCTGACCCGGGTCGAATGACAAACAGGTCTTCGTGTTGGCAAGTGAAGTGTCTTATTGTGCCGTCTGCCCAGCCCACAAATGTGCTTGTTTTAACAAACTTCTAAAGTGTATTAGCTATGATTTCACTAGAAATTGTGGAGTTCTAGACTAACCCTTCCTTCCTCTAGTCCCAAGCCTTCTGTCTGTGATCGAAGGGTGCATTCTCCCCCGATTACTGCTGGAGGTGGACTCAGCATCATGCAGGACAGATATCCGAGGTGACGATCTTGCTTCAATAGTGTTAGGTGGGTCCCAGGAGTGCAGAAAGGAGACAGGATGCACATCAAGAGCCACTAATTCATGTCAACTGTGTTTTAAACTAATAGGCGTCGTTTTCAAAGAATAGTTTCAGGTTTAGAGAGCACACAGTGTTCAGAATCCCCACTGGTACCCGTTTTTTTTTCTAAGAATTCATACTTAACAGAAGTATATAAAGAAATAAGAGAACTAGAGTTTTTCCCCCAAATTCAGTCTAATTATGAGAAACATATTAGAGCAATTCCAACAAACAGACGTCTTACAGCCTATGTGACTGATAGCCCTCAATGCTGTCAAGGGGTACAAAGGCAGGCTGGGGAGCCTAAGGAACCCTGACAATGAAGTATGAGATGGCATCCAGATCAGAAAAAGAACATGAGGTAAAAAACTAGGGAAACCAGAATATACTCCACAGCATAACTAATAAGAACATACCACCCAGGGCTGGAAAGATGGTTCAGCGCTTAAGAACACTGGCTGCTTCTCCAGGAGATCTGG
The DNA here is from genome assembly GCF_004664715.2 of Peromyscus leucopus. Lineage (NCBI taxonomy): Eukaryota > Metazoa > Chordata > Mammalia > Rodentia > Cricetidae > Peromyscus > Peromyscus leucopus. Next base: position 90,900,116 of record NC_051067.1, on the reverse strand, counting down.
GTTCCTTCCATTCCCAGTACCCATATTGTGGCTCATAACCATCTGTAACTACAGTTCAATGGGATCTGATGCCCAGTTGGCCTCTGTGAGCACCAGGCACTCATGTGGTTCACAGGCATACATACAGATAAAATGCACAGACATATAAAATAAGAAGAAATAATTTTTTTAAGAATAAGTCAATCTTTTTGTTTGTTTGTTTTGTTTTTCTAGACAGGATTTCTCTGTGTAATAGCCTTGGCTATCCTGGAACTCACTGTGTAGACCAGGCCAGCCTTAAACTCACAGAGATCTGCCTGCCTCTGTCTCCTGAGTTCTGGGACCAAAAGTATGCACCACCACCTGGCTTATCAAATCTTTTAAGACCATGTCAGTAATGGATCGCTAATGGTAGCCAATGTATCAAATCGATATAAGATATTAGCAAAGGTCCATGGGTAACAGTGGGGATTCTGAATGTCGGGAATTCTCTCTCTTCTCTCCAAACCTGAAACTGTGGCTTTGAAATGGCATCTATTAATTTCTAAAGCCCTGGAGAGTCACTGGCTCGGGTCAGTGTTGGAAGGCTGTAGGCCTGATAGCAGTGGGAGATCAGGGCAGCAAAAATTGCACTCCCTCAAGAAGGGCCAAGCTTACGTGGTCATGGCCTTCCTCTCTCTCCCACATCTTTTTGTTTCTTAGGAGCTGCCAGCTTCGGACATGGTGCCGTGCACCTTTAGGAAGACTCTACCCAGCCCATTGCACTGAGCCACACACCAGGCTTCTAGAGACACTTATCCAGAAACATGCTTTACCAATTATCATGGCATCTCCCCATCTGTCAGCAACACACTAACTACCACTGGACACTTGTGTAAACTTACGGAGGTCTCCAAGTGTTTCCACAGCCACATCCTCTGTAAACAGCATTACCAGCCTCTAACGAAAGCAAGGAAGATCCACCAAAACAGCAGCAAATTATCCCATCAAGTCAGAGTCTCTAGGCCAATACTCAGGCATACAACACAATGACTGTTAGTTACTAAAGCAGACCCAGAAAGAGAAATACTGGAGTAGTCAGGAACTCTGAACATGGTACTCTAAGTCAGTGAAAACTTACAAGCCTGGGCAGTAGGTTAGCTAAACATGAGCACAGAGCATCCTCATGATGCTACAATATCTATTCAAGCGTGCACAGGTCTCATCTGATCTGGTCAGGTCTGAGACCTGGCGGTGAGCTTTTGCCATCTTTGTGATCCAGACAGTGCCATTGGCCTGTCTGATTTATACGCCTTTCTCCTGCTAACGAATTTAGTGTTCAAGTCCCTTTCAAAATGGCTCCTACTGACTTCTCCTCCCCTTTCCAGTTAGCCCTCTATGAACATATGTCTAATGTATATGAACTTTTCCTAGCCTTGTTTTGGTTTGTAGTTTTTCTTTAGGCCGTGAACATCATGAAAGGCGATCCCAGCTTATTCATTGTCTCCCTGGGACTTTTCATGACATGCAGAATTAACATGCTCAAAATTTATTTGCTACATAAACAAAACAAAACAATAATATGGACAAATAAAAATGTCAGGCTGATTTCTAAGGTCATGAATCCTTGGGCTAACTCAGAAGTCTCCTTTCCCTAGCACAACCCCTGCAAACAAACAAACAAACACACTCCTAAATTCTCTCACTTCCTCTTCTTCCTTAAGATTGCTGTTAATCATCTACTCTCCACCATTCAGAATGGAGCCAGGGTTGGAGCCGAGGCACGGGATTAAGAGGGTTGGCACTGGTTTGGAGTACAGCCTGGGTGAGGAGGTGGGACAGACGAAGCACAGGACCCTTCTACCTGTGCTTGTCCCCAGACAAGCTAAGAGGGATGTGCAGCTAAGAGGGATGTGGCTGCTGGAATAATCTGAGCTGCATCAGAGGTGCCTGTGTGTTTTAAGACAGAAAAGAAAACCCACTTTAGAAGTCTGACCGGATCAGAATCTCCATGGATTGGACCAAAGGCTCCCTGTGTGTAAACAAGTGCCTCACCCACTCTAACACACAGCCAGGTTCTCTCTTCTATTTCAGCCCCCAACCTCTGCTTTCTCTTTCTTCAGTAATAGGCTTTAGGGGTGAGCAAAGATGGGGGATGGAGGCGGTAGGTCCTGGGAAACCCTGGGAAGTGGCTGAAACGGAAGGGAAGATCTGTTCAGTAGGAAAGGAAGGGAGAGGCAGTAACTTGTCACTTATGTGAGGGAAGCTGAGCCTGCAGCTGAGACTGTGGGACAGGCAGTGGAGCCAGGATTCAGATGGAGACTTTCTCATCCACACATGTTCCCTTACCCCATATAAAATACAGTTCTTCCTCTACGGAATAGATCCCAGACTTCAGAGTCTCCGCTCCCCCTCCTCCAGTGTTGTTAGAATGCCAAACAATGTTAACAGCAACATCCAAGTGATGGGGAAATGCAGGGGATACACCTGGACCAAGTTCACCCAGGAAAGCCTGCACTGCCGAGGGTCCTTTACAACCTTTAGCTATAAAACAAAGACAATGTTATATTTGCTTTCTGCTTCAGGGCACTTCAATGGAAACCAACGAGTTTGTGTTGGTTGTGTCCTTTGCGGGTGAAAAGCTCTTTGTGGGAGCTGTCGTCACTATTCCATGTTTGTTTCCCTTTCAAATGATAAGAAAGTATAGTATAGGGCTGGAGAGTTGTGCCCATGTGATGGCACACAACTATCTGAACCTCCAGTTCTGGGGGATCTGATGCCCTCTTCTGGCCTCCATGGGCACTGCACGTATGTAGAAGCATATACATACATGCAGGCAAACACTCACACACATAAAATAAAAATAAATAAATCTTTTTGTAAAGTATGCTATAGCAGAGAAATAACCAACAGCACACTCTCTTATTTCTGGTATCAAGCTTTGTGTGCTGTACATTTCCAAAGTTGCCACCACAGTGGGCTTGTTCCCCCGGCATCACTGCAAATGTGAGTTGATGTGCTGTACTAGGACATTTTGACTGCAGTGATGTCATTAGGTAATCGGAGCTTTTTAGCTCCATTACAATCTTACACAACCACCTCTGCACAACCCGGCAGGTCTTTGAAACATCATTCTGTACTCTCCTTTAGCCCACATATGACAAGTACCCAATAAGTGGCGTGAAATTGGTTCATTTGTCAGTTTATTTATTCACTCAGATTTTCTGTGTCTAGATTACACCCAAGTCAGGCTTCAAGAATGTCATCATTTGGGTAATTTGCTCTTTCCAAATAAAATGCATTGGAGCATGTGTATTTATTTCTTGAGCAAAAACAAATAACCTTATGCCAAATGGTATCATTGGCCTGTCTAATATTGTACTGTGCCTCTAATAGAATGTGCTAGCTCCGACTTTGGGGAAGATGGATCTCCGCATCCCATTTAGCAAAGCTGGAGATATCATGACAGGTCTTCAACTGTCTGACTACCTCAGGCTGTTTTGACTGCCCTTGTTATGGCATTTACATAACCTCAAATGTTCTCCAACAACTGAAAACTATTCCAGCTCACCCACACTTCTTGACCCTATTCCAGAGATCTAGAACTCTGGGCAAAGCATTCTTTTTATTTTCTGTTAGCTCTAAGCTGGTGAAATCAAGAGCTAGTGGTATTTCTTGAGTTTTTCTAGCTGGAAATGGTTTAAGGAGTCTAATTGCTGGCTGTGATGAGGGGAGAAAGGAAGAAAGCATGTCTAAACAAAGTCTCTGAAAGTTCTGAGCTCTCTACCTGGAATTTTGCGGCTGCCTCGCACTGGATTCCTTGACTTTGGCATGCTGTAGTTCGTATTTAGAGGCTCAGACCTCCTGGCCCTATGACAGCCTTCCCTTCCTCCTCAGCCTCTACCCTGAGAACACCATCCCAAAGACCTGGAGCTGCTGGGGTCCGGGCTACCAATGTATTTCCTGTGCAGTAGTTAACATTTTAAACTCTGCTTTACAGAAGGTGTAAAATGCCTGCTGTTGAAAATGCCAGTTCTTAAATTGCAGAGACATGAAAGGGCTCTGGTTCTAGGAAATGGAGTAGTAAACTAATCTGGTGATTCACACCTGGATTAGAAACTCAATGTCACCCCCAGATACCTGAGGAGTTTAAGGCTAGTCCATCCTCAAAAAAAGGAGAGAAAGAGAAGCAAAGGCAGCAACAGAAGAAGATGAAGAAAAGGAGTAATTTCAAGGAAATACTAAATATACCACCTTTCCTTAAACAAACGCATTTCAAACAATGCAACTGAGCAAGGCATTCGAGCAACAGAAATAACTACAAGGATTTTCTTCACTTTGAAGGCTTGCAGGCCAGCCTTCTACCCTGACTCCCTTGAGTTGAACAGCACCTTGTAGGTGCTGGCCCTTGGCTGAGCTAAAAAGCTGAGGGTGTTTGTCATCAACATCCAACAGTCAAACTGGACATTGATTCTACTGAGCTCCTCTGTCTTGTTGTTCCCCTTTGCCTAGAGAGTTCCCATCTGTCCCCTCTCCAACGGCATAAGGCAGGAAGAGAAAAGACAACAGGAACGATGTCCTGAGTTCTGAGGGTGACCATCAGCACACACAACACACAGACAGGCCAAGAGCTCTAGGCCTAGAATGTGATTCGTGAATTGCATTGTGGTCCTAGTTTAACAGAGAAAAGGGATTCATCTTTTCATTCAAGTTATTTCATGTAAATTGCAAGTTGAGCACACCTATGTCAAAAATCCAGAATGCAAAATGGGGCCAGTGAGAGGGCTCAGCAGGGAAAGGCTCTCACCTCCAAGGCTGATGACCAGATTTTGATCCCTGGGACCCACGTGGTGGAAGGAGAGAGTGGACTTTGACAAGTTGTCCTGTGATCTCCGCGTATATACTGTGATCCTTCCCAAAATAAACAAATATAACTTAAAAAAAAATGTAATGTTCCAAAATCCAAAACTTTTGGGGTATTAAAGTGATTCACAAGTGGAAAATATCACAGCATAAAACTTTGTTTCATACTTAAAAGTATTGAACATATTATGTAAATTAGCTTAAGGTTCTGTGTATTAGGTACATGGGGAATGTTAATGGGTTGCATGTTTAGGCTTGCGGTCCTCCCCCGACATGTCTCATTGTGCATCTGCAAATCTTCCACAGTCTGAAGGAATGTGAAATTTTAAATGCTCTGGTTCCAAGTGCTTCAGAAGAACGATACTCATTCTGCATATGTGTGCTCTGCATTTATATACAGAAAAATGCGGTGTTGGGACAGCTTGACTTCCCCAGAGTGTCATCTGAGCACACAGCCAAGGTGAAGTCAGGGCTCAAAGGCTGATGAAGCATCGCTGACTAGAACCTGCCCTGGAGGAGCTGGATGGTGCTGAAGGGAACCAATAAGCCTGGCTGTCCTCAGGTTTCAACAAAATAAATAAGTGTCTTAGATACAGCACTGGCTAAAATTAGACCCCTCCAAGACTGCTTCACTCTTCCCTCCAGATGGATCTAGGGGTGCTCTAGGGATATTGGGAGGACATTTTCCTCTACATAAAATCAACCAAGAAGAATTAGACATTAAATTGAGGACAAACTCAGTTGACACCAAACTGATTCTGTCTTGAACCCTGAGACACTTTCAATGTGCCTGCTCCAGAGTTCAGAATTTGTTCAAATAGTTGGGGTTGTTTACCAACATGTGATACTCCCCAGATCTCCATCTATTCCTCCAGGTTGGATGTTCTCTTTGGAGGTCAGTGTTTCTTACTTGTTCCACTGTCCCCTAGGTCTTTTGGGAAAGGATTTTCTGGAAGCTTATTGAGCCTACAGCTCTTCTCCCCAGAGGGAGAATTGATGTTTGAATCATCTCTATCAGAAGGCTCTAATCTCATAGAACCAGTCCCCACCCATGTATCCTGTGGCCCCATTAACAGCACTCCTCCTGATCTCCAAGGCTTGTCTAAGTATCCCAGGGCACATTCCAGATCAGATGCTGGTCATATACATTCAGTGCCTCCAGTTAAAATTCTGGTGGGCCTTGGGACTGGCAGCCTTAGCCTGGTGGATCTATAATACCTGTTTGAAGGGTCCTTGGGGACAATGACCTAACTGACACCAATGACCAGAGCTAATTCAGCCTCAAGAGGTAACATACCAAATTCACCCTCACCATGTCACACCTGTTGTGGCTCACCTACCCCTACACTGAGGAATCACCCATGATGCTTTCTGTTCTTAAATCAAATAAACCTATGGTCTATAATTTTTAAAAATGTATGATTCACTAACAGCCAGAGCACCAACAGATGCCAGCTCAACATTACTAGAATGCCCATCTGAACCTTTGGGCCTGATCCCAGTAGCACTCCGAGACAGAGAATTGAGAAGCGTTCTGTGACGGGACAGCAGTGGTGATCAGTGTATGGTACCTGGCTCCCCGTGCTCCTTGCCACATACGCTATCACGTGATGTCACTAAATCAGTGATGTGAAACTTCCCACCACAGTTACAAAAAGTCTGGGCCTTAGATCCAGGGATTGGCCGGAAACTCCTCAGGAGGACTGGTCGAAGACTTCTTGGTGGGATTTGGTCCAGATGTAGAAGCTGCTCTCGAAGAGGTCCTCAGGCCCCCCTGCCATTCCTCCTATGGTGGCTTTCTTTCTCCATCACTCTCCCTATTTCTTTCCTTTATTCTCACTATTAGTGAAGTCTGTCTTTCCCCTCTCCCTCCAAGCCTCATCATAGTCTGAATTCTCCATACCTGTATTCTTCTGTCTAACGCCCTCTCCCTCCTGCCTCCAGGCCTCACCTCGGCCTTGCCTTGAGGCCTTCTCATTATAATAAACCTCATTGAAGGGAAGTGTGGTTTGAATGAGAAACATCACCCTTGTCTCAGGCATTTGGAAACTTGATTTCCAGTTGGTGGCACTGTTTGGGGAAATTCAGACATGCGGCCTCTTGGGAGGAAGTGCATCACTGGGGACAGGCTCTAAGATTCAAAGTCTTGAAAGATACTTCAGTTCACTCTCTCTCCTTTATGCCTGTGTTTGGGGACATGTGCTTAGTTTCCTGCTCCAACCGTCGTGTCTGCTGTTGCTACCAAACTTCATTCCTTTGGAACCATGAGTCTAAATAAATTATTTCCTCTCCAAGATGGCTTGGTCCTGGTAGGTTTTGTTTTTCTGTTTTGTTTTGTTTTGCTTGCTTGTTTGCTTTTGGAGACAGGGCCTCACTATGTAGCTCTGGCTGTCCTAGATCACTTTGTAGACCAGCCTGGACTCAGATTCACAGAGATCCTCCTGCCTCTTGTCTCCCGAGTGCTGGGATTAAAGGTGTGCGCCAGTACACGCCCCTGGTGCTTTGTCACAGTAACGGAAATGTGACTAATACAGAAAGGATGTGCCAGCCTCCTCTGTAGACCAACGGCTTCTTCTCTCTTTTACCTTTTTAAAAATCACACATTGCTCCCCTTTCCATCCCTAGTTCCACCAAAAATTGAAAAAGAATTCTGCTGTAGCTCTGAAACCCTTATCAGTCTTGTCTCTATTTCTCTCTGACCTTGCTTCCTCTTTGTGTGCCAGGACTTACCCTCTGGGCTATCTCCAGCTCACAATCCCGTGAAACTTATACCCCCAAATGAGACTCTAAATTCCTGAAACATGTCTGGACTAATATCTGCCCCTCACGGTTGTATCTTTGTGGCTGCGATGAACACATGACTGGTTAAGTTCCCAGGAAGGAGGAAGAGAATGTTTATTGGGCACATAGTGTCCCCTTTTCATTCTGCAGGTCCTGGCCCAAATGGCACTCTGTCACAATCCCTAGCCTCATGGAAGGGGAGACATTTCCATTACAACCTGGTAAATATGATTACCCTGGGGACAATGCCTCAGACGCTAAGGATGACCGCTGTGGGCATCCCTCCCACAGGTACATATCCAGGGGGGCTGATTCCACTGGCTCTGTTAGCTCTTGGGCCCTGACTAGCAGTTGCTACAACCTGACTTGTCAGAAACATTTCTCACACATTAGAAACTCCCCTTCCTCTATCAGGACCCTTAGAGCCCACCAGACACCTCAGAGCCCTTACTTGTGTGGAGCGGGTAGCCACATTCTCTTCAGCGGCCTCTGCTGCACAGGAAGTGTCTGTACCGCCACACCCGGCTTTAATAAATGCTTCTCAGGTGCTAGAACTGAACCCTCCAAAATCTTAAAATTGCCCAAGTCTTTCACAGGAGTACCTTCAAAGGGTCCTTGCAGGTAGTTAAACAAATCCTCAGACACTTTCAGCTACTCTGGGCATCCTCTGGTATTGGTTCCCTCTGACATTGTGACCTGTCCTTTCTAATGACACCTCATACCAGCACTAAGCATTTGGCTCTCTTTTCAGATCAGTTTTAAATAAAGTAAAATTAAATTTATTTTTAAAATCACTTGTAGGGCAGAAAGATGATGGCTCCATCGTTGAGATCACTGGATGCCCTTCCAGAGCCTCCACCACTGATTCTCAGCACCCATATGGTAGCTTACAACCATCCATAACTCCAGTTATGACCCCTCTCTGGCCTTTGCAGGTACCAGGAATATGCATGGTGCACAGCCATAGTGGAGGCAACACACACACACACACACACACACACACACACACATACACACTAAAAAAAAAAATTAAATTCCATGTAGACTGCTTTAATACATTTTTGGGTTTTTGTTGTTGTTGGTTTTTGTTTTTGTTTTTGGGACAGGATCTCTACATATCGCTGGCTGTCCTGGGACTCTCTTTGAAGACCAGGCTGTTGACAAACTCACAGAGATCTGCCTGCCTCTGCCTCCCAAGTTCTGGGATTGAAGCTGTGTGCCACCATCCTTGGCCGTAATAAAGTTTTTAAATAAGAGACCTCTACCAGAATCACGTTAATCCATATCTTGTGACTCTGGACTCACTCCAAGCAAGAATGATCAGAAGGGCTCCCCTCTCCTTGTGGTACTAAGGCAAGTGTTACGGATTAGTGAAGCATTCTTAAATACTGTCGAGGATGTTTAAGAGCGTTAGAAATGCCAGCACCGAGTTGGGTTTCCTTACTGTTTCTGTGAATGATTGAAATGGTCACGTCCTGGCATTCGAGAGGCCTTGCCCTCAAAGCACTCTGAGAACACTCCAGCAGCCACAGAAGTCATGGTCTAGCCATGACCACTCCAGACAGCCTGGCAGCCTTGGAAAAGTATCACAATTCATAAGTCAAGCTTCAATGAACTTTAAATGACCCCATTTACCCTGAAACCCTTCTTACACAAGCCAGAGGGGAGCACTTCCTCCACAGACCAGTAGAAAGCCTACGATTGGTATCAACACAATCTTTCATTTGCACGAAGCACTGTGTTGTGTGTGGTGAAAACATAATCCCTTCTTTGCATCCAGGGCTGTGCCATGGCTGATATAAATATACTTGTCACACCCATTCCTGGCCATATAACTAAACAACTCATTTTAAGAACATATTTATATAATACTGTTCCTAAATTTTTGAGGACTTCATACATGCAGACAATGTATTTTGATTGTATTCACACCCTGTTTGTCCCCCTAAACCCTCCCAGATCCAGCTCCCCTCCCAACAGTGTTTTCTGTCTCTGTCTCTGTCTCTGTCTCTGTCTCTGTCTCTGTCTCTCTCTCTCTCTCTCTCTCTCTCTCTCTCTCTCTCTGTCATAGTCCACAGATTCCAATTTGTGCTGCCCATATACTTGTGGACGTGGGGCCATTCTCTGGAGTGTGGTTGACCCACCAGGGGCCACACCCTTAAAGAAAGCTGACCCTCCTTCTAGAAGCCATCAACTGTGGACAGCTGCTCAGCTGGGGGTGGGGCTTGTGAGCACCTCCACCCTCCGTGCTGAACATCGATGGGCTTGGTCTTGTGCAGGTTTTGTCAGGCACCACGTGAGCTGTGAGCCCAGGAGTGCAGAGATCCTGCCACGGAGAATCCAGAAGACAGTGTTTTAGTCTAGTCATCCCGGACCTCTGTCTGGCTCTTGCAATCTTTCTTCCCTCTTTTCCTTGGTGGTCTTGTGAGCTTTGGGGATTTGAGTGTGATATAGATGTCCCACTTATGGCTGTCAGTTCACTTTTTGGGTCAGTTGGGAGATACTGTCTTGTACTACTCATGGTATAGCAATATTAGGTCCAGTAAAAGGCTTCCCCTAAACGGCTGTCTTTTCCTAGTTTTGTTTTGATTTTGTCGTAAGTATAGCAGTAAGTATAGCAGGATAACTTGGTAACAGAAAAAAGAAGATGGAAGAGTGCCAGCAATGAGAAGCAGTAGCAGCAAAAGCTGGGAGGTAATGGTGGTACCTGTGCCAGCAGAGACAATGGGGCAAACAAAGAGTTCTTTGAGACAGAGACAGAGACAGTGGGAGCAGAGACAGCAGAGCCAACAAAGGATGATGGACAGCAAAGGATGATGGACAGCAAGGGATGATGGACAACAAAGGATGATGGACAGCAAAGGATGATGGACATCAAGGGATGATGGACAACAAAGGATGATGGACAGCAAAGGATGATGGACATCAAGGGATGATGGACAACAAAGGATGATGGACAGCAAAGGATGATGGACATATTGAGGCTGTGAAGATGTGAAAGCAGAGACTTGGGCTGAAGAAGTCCCGGGGTGTTGGGATTCTCCACACCAAAGGTCCAACTGAGCCATAAACTAGAGTTAAGGGACACCTAAGGTCTAAGAGCTATGGCTCTATTGTTAGAGCATTACCCAGTGCTTTCAAGCTGTACGCTCTAGCTGGCACTGACTGATGCTGCAGCCTAGCAAAGCATCACACTAGTAGCCAGATGCCACGTTGCTGGCAATTGAAGCCAAGAACAAAAAGGCCTCAACCTTAGCTGGAGTAGCTTGAGTGATGTTTCTGGCCTGTAGAGACTGGGGTCTTCACTTCTAGCTCTCAAGACTTGGGGTTATAAGCCCTTGGACCTGTCACCCTATAAATCTTTGTCATTAAAGGATCCAGGGATGCCCATACTAAAAGATTTACTCTTCATCTGCTGATGATTTCTCTCTGAGTAGAGAAGTTGCTAACACAACCAGAAACTGGAACCACTTTAACCCAGAATCAGATCTAATAGGCATCTGTGTTTCCTTCTTAGCGATCAGCCCCAGTTGCTCAACTAGATACTGATTAGACACAGGACTTCAATACAATCCTGGGGGAATCTGGACCATCCGGGTAACCAACCACTTTGACTCCACAATGGCAAATCACTAATTAATCATCAGTGTGGTCTGCCAACAGATTTCAATCAAAAGAGGGAATATGAACTTTAAGAAAAGCCCGGGCCAGTGAGATGACTCCTTGGGCCGGGGTGCTTAGTGCCAAGAATGATGTCCTCCTGAATTTGATCCCCAGAACACACATGGTGGAAGGAAAGGGTCTGCCACTCTCACAAGTTGCCTTCTGACCCTTGTGTGTGCCCTGGCACACAAGCACTGCTCTGCAGACTGGATGGATGGATGGATGGATGGATGGATGGATGGATGGATGGATGGGTGGATGGATGGATGGGTATATGGATGGATGGGTGTATGCATGGATGGATGGATGGATGGGTGGATGAATGGATGGATGGATAGATGGGTGGATGGATGGATGGGTGGATGGATGGATGGATGGGTGTATGCATGGATGGATGGATGGATGGGTGGATGGATGGATGGGTGGATGGATGGATGGGTGGATGGATGGATAGATGGGTGGATGGATGGATGGGTGTATGCATGGATGGATGGATGGATGGATGGATGGATGGATGGATGGGTGGGTAGGTGGGTGGGTGGGTTGGTGGATGGGTGGGTGGGTGGGTGGGTGGGTCGATGGATGGATGATATGTTTTAAAAAAAAGTTTAAGGGGCTGGAAAGATGCTAAGTGATGCTAAGTACTGGCTGCTCTTGCAGAGAACCATGTCAGATTCCCAGCACCCACACGGAGGCTCACAACAGCTTCTGTGGACACCAGGTATGCACATGGTGCACAGACATAGGTGAAGGTAAAATAGTCATTCTCAAAAAATAAAATAAAATACAGAAAACTAAAACAGGACTTGAAAAAAAGTTTAAAGCACTTTTTGAAAAAGAAAAGCTTAGTGTCCAAGAAGGATCCCAAATGACTACTTAGTACTAAATTCAGAAAGCACCCTGGGAAATGTTTGCTGACTTGGGGGTAGGGAGGTGCCACATATTCTGTGTTCCTGGAAGAACCGCTAAGTACACGCCTGGGAATGTTCCTGTTTCAGTTGCCAAGATAAACAGTCCCAGAAAGTTTCATTTTGCTACTCAGACTGAACCAATCAGCTGTCATTTGCAACCAACTGATGAGGACTAAGTTCTTCCCACATCCTCATAGTCCTTCTTTTCATAGGCGGTCTGCAGTGGGAACATGGGCAGGAACGTCTTTGTATAAGCCAGCCTTCCTTTTGTTTCTCTGGCCACACGCTTTCCTTTTGTACTGAAGGCTGTCTCTCTTTACCACTTTATTGATTTGTTTGGTTTTGAGATAGGGTCTTACTATGTAGTCCCTGACTGATCTGGAACTTTCTATGTAGACCAGGCTGGCCACAGACTCACAGAGATCTGCCTGCCTCTATTCCCCCAAATGGTGGGGTTAAAGGTGTGTACCACCATACCCAGCTTCTTTAAGTAATGTGCACATCCCTCCTCCCCCTGAATCTTGAGTCTTTTATAAGGGAGTTGATTTTGTTGTTGTGAACAAGAGCGTAGGAAATCCCTCTTTGAGAACTTTATGGAATATGGTTATGAAAACCCCAAATGCTTTTCAGAGAACCCATGAAGAGCTCTACAGAGCTTTCTTTGGAAATGAGTCTGTTCCAGAGCCCGGTAGGAAGCCCACGGTCCTTCCTCACACAGTTGAGTCAGCTCAGCTCCACGGGGAAACTCACCTGTCTCAGGGGCAGTCAAGTTCTCTAGCTTCCACAGCTCAAGTTACAGAGTTTGAAATTCTTATTGAAACTATAACATTTGTGAAAAATAGTGGCATTGTGCTTACTAAAATTCTCTTAAACACCAGATGAAGTTTCCTCATCCCAAGGCCTGGAGGAAAATAGTGCACCAAGGCACAAGGAGGCCATGCCATGCCATCCTTGGTGCTGAGGTCACACCCTGCTGCTTCCAGCCAGGATGGGGCAGCAGACTGTGCTGGGACATGGACTCCTCACACAGACTCCTCCAGGGTGCCATGTTGACCCAGTGGGCTCTCAAGCAGCCAGGACCTTGCTACCCACAGCTGAACCTCCTAGCTGGTCTCTCCTGCCTCCACTGGGCAGACTCCTGAGTCCGTCCTTCCTCTCTCCTCACCCTGACATTTTCCCAAATCAAGATGTGACCCCTGTGGTTTGACAGCACCATGTTGTCTGATGTGTGTTGGTGCTGGGTTAGAGAGACTGTTCAAATGAAGTCCTGCATCAGTCTACCCATCTGTAAATGGGGAGACTATGGCACATCCTCACCCAGTGTCTCTGACTATTAGATGCTAGATGCCTGTGTATCAATTAGCACCATTCTTGATGCTTCTTACACACTCTGCCGTTATCTCTGAAGTGAGAGTTATTTTTAGAGTGCATTATTCCAGCGAACTTCAAGATGTTTCCCACAAAATATAGTAGAACTTCTTATAAGCTGGTGTCAGGGTGAGGCTTTTGGGGGTAAAAATTAAAGATTTTTTTCCCCCATCAGTACATGCCTGGGGACATGACTGGACCTACCTACCTTGTGGTGGCTCTGTGGCATCCTGACGTGCTCTGAAGTATGCATGGTTTTAAGGACCAAGATGATGTGGCCACACGCTGTGTTTCCTCCCAGGTGGAGGGTACAGCTCCAACACCTCTGTTTTCACCCGTTTCTGAGCTCCGATCTTGCTGGTGATAGACCGTCATGTCCTGTCTCTGTCATTAGTGTCACTGAGATGTGGAGGCACAGCATTAGCCTCTGCTGCAGAGGAGGGACCACACGAGGACACAGCAAATGGCAGAAGAAAAAGTTAGAATAGTACCCAAAGAACACACTCCCAAATCTGTAGTATCAGAACTCAGAACACTAGTCATTTCAGCAGTTTTTGAATTTGTTTGTTTGTTTGGGGATTTTATTGTATTTGAGACAGGGTTTCTCTGTGGAGCCCTGGCTGTCTTGGAACTCACTCTGTAGACCAGGCTAGAACTCAGAGATCCTCATATCTCTGCCTCCTGAGTGCTAGGATTAAAGGCGTGTGCCGCCGCCACCAACCTATTAAGTAATGCATTGCATTTATTTACTGTTGCATCTTTCTGTGTGAACTTAAGGCCTCAGACTTGGAAAGCAGGCATCCATGTACCAGCAGTTTTTATTGAGTGTTAATTAGCTATAAGGTGTACTTGGATACACATGACATAGCCTTAACATTCAAAGAACATACAATTAATTCATTTTTAAATAAGTGTGTGTCACATGGTGTACATGTACACACATATGTGTATATGTATGTAGAGTCCAGAAGCTGACACTGGGTGCATTCTGAGACTGCTTTCCGCCTTGCCCGTGAGGTGGCAGGGTCTCTCCATGGCCCTGAAGCTCATTCCTCAGCTGAACTGGCTGACCAGCAATCCCCAGGGGCCTGCTTCTACCTTGCCGCGCTGCTGTTGTGAGGCCTGCAGCCTGACTCCCAACACGTGCGCCCGGGATCTGAACTCACGCTCCTAGGCTGACACCGCAGCCTCTTTACCAACCGAGCCACCTCCGCGGCCCTCCGCCACTGTAATATGAATCCTGCGATTGACGGGTGAAATAATAGCCACCTCTACTTCAGGGCCACCGGGAATGTCGGCGAGACGAGCCTCCGCCACCTGCCCTTCATTTAACGTGCTGTTCTGAGAAACGCAAGAAAGTGCTGCAAAGGCAACCGCGTCAGCTCACGGGTCGGAAGTCCTCGTGGCCTCTAAGAAGTGGCTGCCCTTCCTCCTCAGGGATTCAGTACTGAAGAGGGAATAACGAAGCAGGGTGTTCGAAAGGACATGACGGGCACTTAGGGTCATAGAGAATGAACCTGAGCTGGGCATGGTGGCACACGCCTCTAATCCCAGCCCTTTGAGAGGCTGAAATGAGAAGATCCTGAGTTCAAGTTCAGACTGAGCTACACAGGGACACCTGGTCTCATCTGTGGCCTTTGGCAACAGGAAATGAATACAAAGAGGGAAGAAAAAGTGCAAAATCTCTAACAACGGAAAGGAAACATGATCATAAATAAACAGCTTAGTGAAATGTATCTGTGATACAAATTTCTTATGTCTTGTCTTTTATGACTAAGGCCAAACACAGTATGGCAACTTCAACCATCCTTCATCATAAAAATCTATGTTTTGTTGAATGCTAGACAGAACAGAATGGAGCAAATGAGGCTCCAGTGTGGTGATATATTGTGTATCCTAATAAACTCGCCTGAGGATCAGAGGACAGAGCCAGCCACTAGATTAGACATAGAGGTCAGGCACTGGTGGCACACACCTTTAATCCCAGTACTTGAGATCTCATGCCTTTGCTTGGGAAGCACACATGCCTTCCTTTAATCCCAGGAAGTAATATGGCAGGGTGGAGAAAGGTTTAAAGACATGAGGAAAGAGGAATTCACTGTCTTCAGGCTGAGGATTTCAAGGAGGTAAGAACTAGTGGCTGACTGTTCTGCTTCTCTGATCTTTCAGCTTTCACCCTGATATCTGGCTCTGTTTTTTTTTTTTTTAAATTAAAAGACCATCTAAGGCTGGGCAGTTGTGGTGCATATCTTTAATCCCAGCACTCAGGAGGCAGAAGCAGATGGATCTCTGTGAGTTCGAGGCCAGCCTGGGCTACAGGTTGAGTTCCAGGACAGGCTTCAAAGCTACACAGAGAAACCATCTTGAAAAAACAAACAAACAAGCAAACAAACGACCATCTAGGATTTAAACAACACTCCTTTGTGAGGCTTTCTATTTATCTGGTTAGGAGTTAGGTGTGTTCACTGCTGAATTCTGTAGCAGAAACAGAAATGTGTCCTGTCACCATGTCTAGTGCCTCTGTCGTCTTTGAGACTTTCTCCACACAGGTGTGATTCCCTGTTCCTCCTCTTCACTGTGTGCCTGGCCTCAGCTGATCTGTAGGCGTGAATGTCTGAGACTGAGTGTCTGGAGTGAAGACTCCTGAGCAGTGCTTGTCTGAGCCTGTTCCAGTTGTCTAAGGTGGGACAGAGGATTTGTAATCTCATGCACAATGAGACCTGAATATTATTGCTAATAGGTAAACACTATTATGTTCAAAATGCATTGCTTTTGAGTTCTGTTTTAGAGCCTAGTTACATGTGGCTGTTTATCCAATCCAGTCAAAAGAAATCTTAGAAGACCTTCGGAGTTGTGACCGGGCTCAGGGACACGGGTGATGATGAAGCTCGGTGCACCGGAGCCATTTGGTTTCTCATTTCTGTCTGTACATTAGTTAAACTGGAGTTGCAGAGCGGCAATGTTCACATGGCTCTTCATTGTGAGCTAAGTCAGAACTCATCTCGTTATGCTCAAGAGCTGGGTATGGGAGACAGGGAGGCCCTTTGGGAAGAGTTGAGGGTTTATGAAGAAAGATACTGAAAACCGTGTCCTAAAGCAACACTCTGAAGAGCCATCAAAAAATGCGTCACCCTACTTTGTCTTCTAATGGATTATCAAGAGCCCAGCAGGTACCAAAGCTGACACATGGTGGAGCCGAGAAGGCGGCTCAGGGGGGAAGGTGGCTGCTGCAGAAACAGGACGACACGCTGAAGATCCTCACCATCCCTGCAAAAAGCCAGGTGTGACGGCACGTGGATCTAATCCCAGCGCTGGGCAGCAGAGACCAGAGGATCCTCAGGTGTGCCACGGGTCGATCAGTCTAGACAGTTGGTGTGCTCCAGGTCCAGAGAGAGACTCTCTCCAAGCAGTAAGGTAGAAAGCAATAGAGGAAGAGATCTGGCACTGACCCCTGACCTCTACATGCTCAAACATAGATGCATGTACCCATACACGAACACACACACACTTGAATATACTAAATAAATAAGTAAACACGGAAATTAATTAGCTTATTTTAATTAAATACAGTTGAAAAGTGGAGCCTGTTAGTGCTCTGGCATCTCTTCACACTGAGGCCATCAGTCAGGAGTGACAATGTTAATAAAGCCAACAAGAAAAGGATGGAGGCGGAGAAAGTCAGGGAGAAAAGCATAAAATGAGAAAAACAGAGAAAAATACTGGAAAATGTTTTTTTTTTTAAGTTGTGTCACTTCTAGAAGATGTCAAAAAACCAAAAAAAAAAAAAAAATCCTTTATTTTAGCCAAGTAACTTTCAATCCATGTTTTCTCTGCATATAAAGAATAGATATACTGGGTCTAGGGAGATGCTCAGAGGCTGAGAACACTGACTGTTCTCCAAGAGGACCTGGGTTCGATTCCCAGCACCCACATGGCGGCTCACACCCATGTGTCACCCAGGGCACCCAGCACCTTCTCAAGCCTCCATTGTTCTTGGACTCAGTGGGGTACACGGACACAAATGCAAACAGAACACTCATATATATAAAATAAAATAAAAAGTTTGAGTAGAAATGCTGATCTGAGCCAGATGGTGGTGGTGCATGCCTTTAATCCCAGCACTCTGGGTTCAAGACCAGCCTGGTCTACATAATGAGTTCCAGGACAGCCGGTGCTACACAGGGAAATCCTGTCTCAAAAACCAAAACCAAAACCAAAAGAAAAGAAGAAGGAAGAAGGAGGCGGGGGAGGGGGGGTAATAGCTAGAGTTTTCCTGCCTGGCCCACAGTCAGGACAAATCTCTGTCACCTGCCAGTCCCACAGCCGCTCAGACCCAACCAAGTAAACACAGAGACTTATATTGCTTACAAACTGTATGGCCGTGGCAGGCTTCTTGCTAACTGTTCTTATATCTTAAATTAACCCATTTCTACAAATCTATACCTTGCCATGTGGCTCGTGGCTTACTGGCGTCTTCACATGCGGCTTGTCATGGCATCGGCTGACAGTGTCTCCCCCACTCAGCCTTCCACTTCCCAGAATTCTCTCTCTCCTTGTCCCACCTATACTTCCTGCCCGGCCACTGGCCAATCGGTGTTTTATTTATACAGAACAATATCCACAGCAGTGGAGGAGGAGGAAGCAGCAGAAGCAGACAAATGCTGATCTGAATGAAGGCTAACACCTTCCCTCACTCTGTGTGTCTGAGGATTTAAGCTGAAATTCTAGGTCATGAAGGAATCATTTGAGAAAGGAGTCTTCAGATACCCCCAAAACATTTCTATTGAAACTTTGTCCCTTCTAGGTCCTCCAGAAGGAGGCCACTGTAAATGTGGAATTTACGACTCTAGCCACACCCCTGAAGACATGCATGCTGCTCCAGCAGCCTTGCAGCATTTCGCAGGGCCCACAGGATAAATGGTGCTCTGCAAAGACAGCAGGAAGTCTCCACAGAGGCAGTGTTCCTGGAAATTACCCTGTATTCTATTGTGACCATTTATCAGGCCCATTTGGAACCTGTAGAGAAGCTTCTTGACAAGTAAGTGATGGTTGTGCCAAGGCCCTTACTGTTACTTTAAACCCTGAGAGGCAGTGGTTGGAATCACTGCTTGTAGGATGAAAACATTGGAGTGAATCAGACCATGCCTGAGGGCATTAGGGAATAGTCTGAGGAAATATGGAAAGCTGATGAAAACAGCCAGGTCTGAAAGCACACTAAGTCAGTGTCCGTCTGTAAGTCACCTTGTTTTCTCTCCTCCCCTTCGGATCCGGGGTGCAGACAGGGTGAATGAAGCAGCATGGCTTCCCTCATCATCGGAAGGCATGGAAACCCCAGCCATCCAGACCATTACTTTAGCCGTTCTAAGAGCAGCCCAGGAGTACAGTGCATTTCCGGCTTCCCTGCTCCCCTTTCTTTCTGACTGCACATTTCTGCTTCTTTCAAGGAACGTATCAGAATCTAATTGTAAGCATTCATCACAAGAAGGTACCACCGTATGGAGCCTCAGGCCCCGGAAGGATTCAGAATGTACGAGGGAAGACAAGAAATGGGGAATTTATATATAACCAGTGCTGTCTCCAGGTGGTTAGCAAATGTGTGATTCTGACTCCAGAGGAATTACAGATCAAAGTGAAGTGAACTGCTGTGCACTTGGATTTCTTGAACAAGATGTGACTTGAAACTCTTCAGAGAGAGGACGATTTAGCTGGTTAGAGGAGACTGGGAGGAGCAGCAGCTTAGACGACGCCGCCGCCGGGTACAGAGTGAGCAGAGGGTTAGAAGTGGGTCAGGCTCTGACCTCCCTCTTCCTTCCCTTCACCTCAAACTCAAAATTGTCTGTCTGACAGAAAGTAATGGAAATAACTGGAAAACGTTTTGGAGGTAGAAGCAATTGTTTTTCTCAATGAACGAGAAGGGGACAAGCTCCCCTCTTCCCTTCTATACTGGAATATATAAGCCTGGATCATTCTGAATGACAAAATGCTGTGGTGCTCTCACTGGAAACAGACCTGGAAAACACCAACTCTGCAACTTGGAGCTGTGTGGCCTTCTGCTGAAAGTAGCAGAAAGCACACCTCAAAATGCCTTCAACAATCAACAACACACATTGTCTCATGTAATAAGAAACATAGAACCTGGGGAGAGAGAGCTCAATAGAAAAAGCACTTGCCAATCGAATGTGAGTTTGGCTCTCAGGAACCCACAGAAACGCGAGGGGCGCGGCAGCACTGTAGTCCCGGTGCTCTGGATCGACAGGGAATCCCTGGGCAGGCTCACTAGCCAGACTAGCCAAACTCAAAGCTCAGTAAGAGAATCTGTCATAGTAAATAAAGTGGAGAGCCATCAAGACACTCAGTGTCAGTCTTGAGCTTCAACACACACCACACACATAAGCACACCACACACACACAACACACACACACACACACACACACACACACACACACACAGGTTGGAAATATTCTTCTTAACGCAGCATCTGATTTGGTATTTGGCAACACCATCAAGAATGAAGTCTCCAGGAGCAGTCGCTTGTCCTCAGACTTGGGTGTAGCGTGGCCGCAGCGGCTCCTGATGTCACCGAAAGGGCTGTGTAAAGCGTTCCTTCTCTTGCTGCGCATCTCCCTTTGAGAGGAAAGAAGAAAGAGAAGGGATGACTAAGGACACCCCTTTCATCCAATCTCCAAGAAAAGCTTGCCTTATACGTCCCTTCCAAGACCGGCTCATGTGTCCTTTGAGGACATCGATTGTCATGATTAATTCAGACTAATAGGGACTTACATCTGAGTCACATCCAAGCGTGGGAGGCTCCAGACTATGAAAGGGAGGAGGCAGATAGGGTAGCCAGGTGCTATTGTCTGGCCACGAATTCTTAGATACCTTTTCAAGACGTTGAGGCACTCTCTGCTGGGTGGCATGCAACCAGACTGCCAATCAACAGGCTTTTGAAGTGAGAAATTGCCAAGGCCTCCTGCCAAGAACCATGTGAGCACCCTCTTGGATACAGACCCTCCCTCTGTGTCAGATGCCTGCAGACCCCAGCAAGCAGCCTGCCTGCCAGCGAATGAGGGACCTTGAGCTGGGACAACTCAATGAGCCACTCCTGGCATCTTGCATTTCTACTCACAAAATCTGAGAGACATTACAAGTCTGCTATTTCAGACCGTGTTTGCGGTAATAGACACCAGGCCAGGGAAGCAATTGTGACTAGTGTTCCTGCAGGGGAACTGAGTACTCATTTTGTGTATATGGGTATCATACAAGTACTTAAAATTGTCTGGCTGAAGTAAGAAGAGAATGTTTGGAGTCCACTGGACAAAGTGGAAAGAATTTAAATTTAGAATTCACTAGAATGCCAGATGTACTTCTTCTTGAAAACCATGAACTTGGGGAGCTGAGGCAGGAGGGGGTGGATTCAAGACCAGCCTGGAATACAGAGTGAATTCAAAGCTACCCTGGGTTAAATAGGGGCCTCCTGGCTATTGCATGTGGTTGCCCTCTCTCCCATGGTCCTGGGAGTTAGGGGTGGGGTGTCCCAAGACCAGGAAAAGGAAAGAAATCTTTCTCCTCTACCATACCTAGGAGCAATCATGTCCTTTCCTTTCCTTTTTCTTTTCTTTTTTTTTTTTAAATTCAATTTCTTATTTATTTTATGCTTTACTTGACTTCAATATAATCACTATGAAAAGGGCATTTTATAGGGGCATGGGGTATTCTTACTATTTTGAAATTATAGAAACTTACATATTGAGTTTTATCTTGTAATGTATTGCTGGTTTTGCCTCAGACGAGGAAGTCCACTCTCTGAGGCCAAGGTCGACAGTTCTTTGACAAGCTGCAGCCTTCCTCCCACACACCTGTAGGACTAAGCTCCCTTTGATCTAGATCACTTTTCTTGGATAAGGCTCCAGAGTAGATACCTGATGTTTGCATCTGCTCTGGTACTGTTCGTCGACTTAGGTAGGACTCAAATGTGGCAACATGGTTGGAATATTTTGAGCTTTCTATTTCCTCGTTGGCTAGTCCAGGCTGCCTGAGGCTCTAGGATACCTCTCTAGGTGGAAGCATGAAACATTGTAGGCTGAATGCTGTGCCAGTGTGCCTGGGTCAGGGCTGAATGCTGTGCCAGTGTGCCTGGGTCAGGGCTGAATGCTGTGCCAGTGTGCCTGGGTCAGGGCTGAATGCTGTGCCAGTGTGCCTGGGTCAGGGCTGCATGCTGTGCCAGTGTGCCTGGGTCAGGGCTGCATGCTGTGCCAGTGTGCCTGGGTCAGGGCTGCATGCTGTGCCAGTGTGTCTGGGTCAGGGCTGCATGCTGTGCCAGTGTGCCTGGGTCAGGGCTGCATGCTGTGCCAGTGTGCTGGGTCAGGGCTGCATGCTGTGCCAGTGTGTCTGGGTCAGGGCTGCATGCTGTGCCAGTGTGCCTGGGTCAGGGCTTCGTATTGATTGGCTGTCAAAGACTCTCACTGTCTGTGCACTACAGCTCTGAATTCTTTTTATTATATTTTATTTTTTCATTTTTGGTTTTTCAAGACAAGGTTTCTCTGGGTAGCAACTCTGGCTGTACTGAAACTCACTCTGTAGACCAGACTGACCTTGAACTCACTGAGGTCTGCCTACCTCTGCCTTCTGAATGCTGGCATTAAAGGCATACACCACCATGCTCAGCCAGCTTTGAATTTTTTTTTTTCCTGAGACAGGGCTTCTCTGTGTCGTTTTGGTGCCTACCCTGGATCTTGCTCTGTAGACCAGTCTGGCCTCGAACTCACAGAGTTCCGCCTGACTCTGCCTCCGGAGTGCTGGGTTTAAAGGGGTGTGCCACCACTGCCGGCCAGCTTAACATTGTGTACTAAAAAAAAAAAAAAAAAAAAAAAAAAAAAAGAACAAAATACATTGTTTCTTTTCCTGTAACGTTTTGCTAGCATCAACTCCTTTATAGCTATAACTAGCCATTCAAACATCTGCTGTCCCTCCTGTCTTAATGGGCTGTACTACAGGAGCCCCTGATTTACCTGTTATGTATAAGTGTAGATGAATTTCTAAACAGTCTTATTAAATAAGAAACACAGAGCCAAATACAGGGGTGCAAGCCGTAGAGATCAGAGCAAGAGCCGCCCACTAGCCTTAGCTCACCACATCGCTGTAGCTTCCCAAGAGAGCTTCTTCCTGTCTAACCTGTGCCTTTATTGCCTTCCTGCTCTGCCTTCTCATTGGCTCTAAGCCCAGCCACATCACTTCCTCGTCACTGCCTGTCTATACAAACCTCCAGGTCTCTATGGTTGGTACTGGGATTAAAGGCATGTGTCACCACCCTTGGCTGAGTCCTTGAACACACAGGGACTCTGACTGCCATGTGATCGAATTAAGGGCATGTGCCACCACCGCCTGAACTTCTGTTTATGGCTTGCTATGACCTCTGATCTCCAGGCAAACTTTATTTATTAACATACAAATAAAATATCACATTTCAGCACAAATAAAATATCACCACACATAAGTATGAATTACTTAAATGAGTTTATATCTTTCTATTTTGTTTCTCTTATGACTTTTTTTTACGTGAATCCAATGCATTTTGATTATATCCACCCCCAATATCCCACAGACGCCCCCCAACACATCCTCCTTTCTCTTCTATTTTTTTTATAACCCCCTATGTTTAAGAAGTACTGCCCATGTATATTTAGGTGTGAGGCATTCATTGGAGTACTGCCAACCAGCCAGTGGCCACATCCCCAAAGAAAAATACTTCTTCCTCCTCCAGCAGCTACCAACTGACAAGAGCTTCCCAGCCAGGAATGGGACCTTGTGAGTCCCTCCCCATCTGTCTGGATTGATCTTTACAGGTCTGAGCAGGTAACAGCAGCTACTGTGTGTTCCTGAGTACAATGCCCATGTCATGACCACAGTATTCCACATAACTTCTCTAAATCCCTTAGCTCTTATAATCTTTCCACACACTCCTCTGAAAGGGTTTCTGAACCTTGCTTACATGGAGGAGGCTTAATACAAATGTTTCATGAGGGCTGAGCACTCACAACCACTTACTCTCAGCACTTGTATGAGTCTGTAAGTGGACAGTTCTCTCCTGCCCACCACTTCCTGAATAGCCACTCAGGAGGCTTAATATTATTTATAAATGATCGGCTTATAGCTCAGGCTTTTTACTAGCCAACTCTTACACTGAAATTAAGCCATAATTCTTATCTATGTTTAGCCATGTGGTTTGGTACCTTTTCTCAGTACGACATTCTCATCTTGCTTCTCTGCATTTGCCGGAGACTCTCTGATTCTGCCCTTCTCCTTCCAATCATCCTTTCTGCATCAGGCTGTCTCGCCCAATCTCTTCTTGCCTTGCTATTAGCCAATCAGTTTTTTCTTAACCATGAGTATAACCCACATCATGAATCCCTGTATTAACTACTACCCACTGCAAAGAGAAGCCTTTCTGACCAACGTGGATAGAAACACAGACCTATGGGTGTTTTGAAAGTGAATATTTCCAGAACAATTTGACAATGGAACACTTCAGCAAAACAGCAGCAGGGTTCACCCATGGCCTCTTGACTCGTGGCCAGGTTCATAGTGTAGGGCATGAATTTCCTCCAGTGGAGCAGGCCTCAAATCCAATCAGAAACCGGTTGGTTACACGACAGCCATACCATTATTGCACCAGTAGGCACTTCTTGCTGGCAAGTTGACATTGTAGCATATAGAATCCAGTGGCTCCCCGACCCCCAGCTCCACCCCTCCCCTATAACACGTTCCAGAAAAGTCAGTCCGCAGGGAGTTTGAGTTCTCTATGTCCTGTTTTTTTGTTTGTTTGCTTTTGTTGTTGATGTTTTTTGAGACAAGGTGTCGTATAGCCTAGACTGGCCTCAAATGTGCTGTATAGCTAAGGACAACCTTGAACTTCTGATCCTCCAACCTCCACTTCCTAAGTGCTGGGATTACAGGTGTGCATCACCAAGTCTAATTTATGTGGTTCTAGATATTGAACCCCGGGCTCACACATGCAAGACAAGCACTCTACAAGAGAGCTGTACCCTCAGCCCCCAAAGTTACATCTTGACTGTATTTCTGTAGCCGATCTCTTGTCTCTATTTATTCATGATTTTTGTGAGCATTATTAAGATCTCATCTTCTTGTACTAGGTTTACAGAAAAGAGGTGTGTGTGTGTGTGTGTGTGTGTGTGTGTGTGTGTGTGTGTGTGTGTGCAGGTATCTTCCTTAGAAATGCTGTCTACCTCCTTTTAGACAGGGTTTTACATTGGCCTGGAAATTACCAATTAGACTAGCCTTGGTGGCCAGTGAGCCTCAGAAAGCCCCATCTCCATCTCCCCAGTTCCAGGATGTGGTGATATTTTTGTCTGTGTCCCCAAAAACAGTTTATCTGAGGATCAGAGGAAAAATCTAGCCACTATAGTAAGCATAGAGGTCAGACAGTGGTGGCACACACCCTTAATCCTATCACTAGAAAGGCAAAGATCCTTCTGGATCTCTTTGAGTTCAAGACCACACTGGGAAAACAGCCAGACATGATGGTACACACCTTTAATCCCAGCACTAACCATAAATGTCTAGAGGTCTGTACAGACAGACAGGAAGTGACAGAGCTGGGCAGGAAGAGGAAGTGATGTATCTGGGCAGAGAAAGGAAATGAGATGGTAGAACAGAAAGGCATATGGGGTGGGTAGACAGGAAGTAGGCGTGGGCATACAGGAAGTAGGTCTCTTTGGCTGAGGATCTCCAAGTGGTGAGAACATGGCTGGCTTCTTTCTGCTTTTCTGGTCTCTCAGTTTTAACCCCATTATCTGGTTCTGGGTTTTTTGGGTTTTTTTTATTAATAAGACCGTTTAGCACTTCGTCTTACACTGGGGTTGTCAGAGTGTAGCTGGAATTCCTATGTGGATTCTGGTGATGAGACTCAATCTTTGATGCTTGCAAAGCAAGTGCTCTGCCTCCCGGCCATCCTCATCCCTCGCCCTTCTGGTCCTTCTGAGGTTTATTCTGCATTCCCTTAACTGTGAGGATCCATCTGCCTCAGGATCTGCACCTACATGTTATCGTACATTTTCCACACTCCATTTCTTCTCTCTCAGCAAAATTGTGTCCTTTCTAAGGGAAAGGTATTGTGCTTTGCCTAAGTGGAAAATGTGAGAATCCAACAACTCATCACACAGTACAGAGGAAATTTAGATGTGGTTGTTTTGTCTGAGGAATTATGTTTTCAATAACATTTAGGAAATTTTCAATACTAAGCCTTGACACTGAAATTGCCTTCAAATTTAATATTTTGACTGAATCAACAGTGAAAAAAAATCACTTTATAATGGGAGAAAATGTTTGTGTGTCATAAACCTGATGAAGGGTTAATATTGAGGACTCATAAGTAACACCTATAATTTAAAGCAACAACCACAAAAGAAAAAGTGCCCAAGTAGAAAGTAGGCAGAGGACTTGATGCTTTTCTGAAGATGATGAAGAAATGGCCAATGAGCAGGGCTGGAGAGATGGTTCAGTGGTTAAGAGCACTGGCTGCCCTTCCAGAGGTCCTGAGTTCAATTTCCAGCACCCACACAACTGTCTATAATGAGATCTGGTGCTCTTTCCTGGCATGCAGTCAGAACACTGTATACATAATAAATAAACAAATCATAATAAAGAAATATATATATAAATGGCCAATGAGCATATGAGAAAATGCTCAAAATTACTAGCCAGTGGGAAGTGAAATTAAAGCTACAGGGATATATTACTTCAACCCATCGGGATAGCATTTATAAACAGGGGGAGATCAGGAATGAAAGCGAGAAAGACTATGCCGTGGTGAAGACAGAAACGGGAATCGTCTGTAAACGGGGATCATCTGTAAACAATGGGAATCATCTGTGCCTCGGTGGAAATGGGAAGTAGATGGCTACCATGGAAAACACTATGGCAATTTCTCCCCAAAATTAAATCAACCCATTATTCCACAATTCCGCTGTGGAGAACATATCCACATGACTGATAGCAACATCTCAAGGAGATGCCTGCTCACTCGTACGCGTAGTAGCATTATTCACAATCGCTTGGAGGCTGCTTCTCTGGTGTAATTTTCAAGACAGACTGGACACATACTGAAGCAGCAGCAGCAGCAGCAACCCTGCCACCTCTGGTACTCTGTCAACCCCGCCACCAACCCCCCCACCCCACCCCCGCTACCCCGCCACCCCGCCACCCCCACCACCCTGCCACCTCCGGCTGCCTACACACTGAGAAAAGGGAAGGAAGGCTGTTTCCTGCCAACACAAAACTCAGAACCAGAGGAGCAGAGGTTCACCAGGTGCAGACGCAGGGCAGAGTGTGTAAGTGTGGACTCTAGGCTGTGTTTAGCAAACAAAAGAGGACCACACTTGAACTCTTGAACTTTCACGGATGAATGATGTGAATGTATTGTAGCATGCTTTGAACTCAGTTCTTTCTTTCTTTCTTTCTTTCTTTCTTTCTTTCTTTCTTTCTTTCTTTCTTTCTTTCTTTCTTTCTTTCTTTCTTTCTTTCTTTTAAACAGGGATTTGCTATACCTCTCTGGCTGGCCTAGAACTTACTGTGTAGCTCAGGCTGCACTCAGACTCACAGAGATCCTCCTGCCTAAACCTACCTAGTGCTAGATTACTGACATGAGCCACCATACCCGGACTCAGGTCTTGACAGTAAATTCTGTTCATCTGAACTAGCTTCAAGAGTGTGAAGGCCATTTAGGTGTGCATGGCTTTGGTTAAGACAGTGTTTGTTGGGATCATTACAAATGTATATGTGTGTATCTACACATATATGCACGTGTTCTTATACATTATACTCATTCTCAAAGAGCAAGATTGTCATCTTCAGAATAAAACACTGTAGTCTGTAGGCTAGGTTGATGTGTCTGGTAACAGACCTACCACACACCATCATCTTATTCATTTCTTTCAAGACATTATGGCCATAGTTTTACAAATAAGAATTTGTACCAGCTGAATGGTCAGGCTGTATTTTAGTTACAAGTGACATGGTCTAGCCATGCCACCATGTTAATCTATAGAAGAAACATCATAATAAATACCAGGGGCTCAGAGGCAAGGAACATTATTTTCTAGAATAGCTGGGAGAAATAATTATGTCCACAATTCCATCATTTGTCCTCAAAGGATGTCTTGCCAGGAAGAGTTTGGGAGGGCCAACGGGAAAGGCCAAACTAAAGGCAAGTGTTGGCTGCCCTCCTCATGAGGACCCTGAGCTGTTCCCAGTTCATGCCTGACCTCCTGCAGGAACCGCATGAGATTCTGCCTTGAAATATGAAATGACTCTGTACTCAGGAGAAGGAAGTCCAGAAGGCTTGGGCTTCTGACACATCTTAGACCTCAAAGACCCACTCCATCTGTGTGTAAGTGGGTGTGCACACCCATGTGTGAATGCTCACCATTTCAGCTAGACTGCTGGCCAGCAAGATCTGGGAACCCATCTGTCTCCAACCCCACTTCCTCACCCCCACCCTTGTGTGGGGTTAAAGACATGTGCTGTCACCCCAGCTTTCACATGGGTCTGGGATCCAAACTCAGGCCTCATGCTTGCATAGCAAATGCTTTACCTTTTCCTTGAGCCCCCAGGAGACTTTTTATATTTTGTTTGGCAAACATGGATATCATGATAATAGCAACATTGTCAGTAAACACGTGGCTCTCTTGTCCCTGAATCTGGAAGAAAGAGGGGGAGGGCGAAGTGGGGGGAGAAAGAGAGAGAGAGAGAGAGAGAGAGAGAGAGAGAGAGAGAGAGAGAGAGAGAGAGAGATCTAACAAGTGTCTTGGGAAGACTGTCCTTCTGGCCCAAATGTCCATCAGTAATTTTCAGAGGCCACTTTTAACTCTTGAGCATGCTTCAACAAAAGTCACAGGTAAGTCCCACAGCCAAAGCACTGATGAAGGAGGGGGAAAACTTTGTTGCTGTTGTTGTTGTTTTTATCCAAGTGACAGATGACATCTACACCCACCACACACATAACACTATAGTGATGGCCCTGTGGTCACCCAAGTGTTTGGGTGCCAACAAAGGCATCAGCCCCACGGTAGATGGGCATACTGTTCTGGGTTTCCAGTACTTGAGAACTACACAAATAAAACCTCCATCCTGCCTTTCTTTCCCATACCCTAATGGTCACAGAGCTGGGCAGAAGCCAAGCCACAGGGGCTGTCATTTACCCAGTTACAGTCAAGAGCACCTAGCTGTACCCAAACGAAATAGATCTATGGGCAATCTGACCTGCATGTTTAAGATAGTCTTCATATTACTTGGAAATCTCATTTTTGCAATGGCCATTGACAGCACAACCACCTGCTTTTCAGGTGATTTGTTTCAAAGGACAACATATTGCCAAGAAAGTTGGCTTCCACTTGGCTTCTCCACTCCACAACCAGCCCTCCCAGGTCTCCATCCCTCTTTTCCACACTGAAGATTCACATCCTTTCTCTAAGTGTTCCTGAAGGCAGGAGGATGGTAGAACACTTGAGTCTCAGAGAATTTATTTTTTTCCACAACAGAAAATAGAATACTGACCAGCAAAGCCATCATGACTGTCAACAGTGAGCGCCAACACACACTGATGATAAATAATGTTTATAAGTTAATGGGCAAAAAGAGAAAAGATTTAAGAGACTTGATCTCATCATTAGGAGACATAGCTCAATGGTAGAGAACTTGACCAGGATGCACAAGGTCCTGAGTTCAATCTCCTGTAGCAAAAATAAATAAATAAAAAATTCTCATCTAGGAGTAAGTGGCACACAGCCCCAAATACTGACCTTATCTTCTACTCAGTGTCTGACATGGGCAAGTTCTCTCACCAGAGAGACAAACCCTTATGCGGAGCAGAAAAACAATCCTCCTTTTCAGCATTTGTGTGAGGACTTGCTATAAAGCACTGAGTTCAGTGATGATTAGTGGTGGCCACTGGAATAGTGTCTAAAATGTCACTAAGTTTTCACTGAGCATAGAAACCATAATAACAATAACAATGTGTGTAGCTGGAGTTTTCTTCAGTCCTGCCTGGCCCACGGTCAGGACAAATCTCTCTTACCCGCCAGTCCTGCAGCCACTCAGACCCAACCAAGTAAACACATAGAGACTTATATTGCTTACAAACTGTATGGCCATGGCAGGCTTCTTGTTATCTAGTTCTTCTATCTTAAATTTACCCATTTCTATAAATCTATACTTGCCACATAGCTCGTGGCTTACCAGTATCTTACATGATACTCATGGCAGCAGCTGGCAGCGTCTCCCTGACTCAACCTTCCACTTCCCAGAATTCTCCTCTCTCCTTGTCCCTCCTATACTTCCTGCCTGGCTACTGGCCAATCAGTGTTTTATTTATTAACCAATCAAAGCAACACATTTAACATACACAGCAAATGTGTATGGAGGTTTGGCTGAGATGTCCCCCACAGTCTTGGGCATTTGACTATCTGGTTCCCACTTAGTGGCACTGCTTGGGGAGGCTGAGGAGGCGTGGCCTTGGTGGAGGAGGTATGTCAGTGGGGGCAAGCCTTTCAGAGTCTCACACCATTCCCAGTTTACTCTCTCCACTTTGCGCTTGTGGTTTAAGATGTGGGCCCTCAGCTTCCAGGCCACACTGTCATGTACACTTACCCTCTGGAACCATAAGACCAAGTAAATCTTCCCTTCTCTAAGTTGCTTTGGTCATGGTATTTATTACAGCAACAAGGTAACTAATACTAAGTATTGAACTTTTTGTTAGAAAAAAATGATTATGAAAAAATTATTTATACCATTCTATTTGGTGGAACTTAGAAATAACCTGACTTCAGGGCCTGAGGACACCGGAAGAGAACCGAGGCCCTCCTCTGCTGGGGAAATGTGTTACCCAGCACTGTGGTGTTTGACAGTTACTGCTGGGAAAGAAATGGAATTTCAAAAGAATTCCAGGAAACCGGGTGCTGCTAGGTATAGTATATGGATCACAGGGATACAAAGCGCTGCTCTCTGGCTTAAGGTTGATTCTCTGATGTTAAAACAAGGTTGACAGCCCAGATGTTCCACTGCCTTAGTTTAAACTGACCTAATGTCCAGCTGCATCTACTCAGGGGAAGCCTGAAGGCTAAGGCAGGGAGGAAGTGTCCTTGTGCCTTCGGGAGAGTTCTCTCGCTGTGTCAGCGCATTGTGGGATTATGGGTCTGCTTTCTGAGAGAAACTGATCTTTGGCTTTTTGATAATTCCAGTCTTAATTTCATTTGGGAATTTTCTGTTTTCTTTTCTAAGATTTCTGTCAGCAGAAATACTGCATATACAGACTACCACATGCACACATGGTGTGTGTGTGTGTGTGTGTGTGTGTGTGTGTGTGTGTGTGTGTGCTTGTGTGTGTGGTATGTGCACATCTGTGTATGTATGTGTACCTGTGTGTGTGGTATGTGAACATCTGTGTGTGTGGTATGCACATCTGTATATACATGTGTGCCTGCGTATGTAGTATATGAACCTCTGTGTATGTGTGTCCATGTGTGGTGTGTGTCTGTGTGTGTGTATATCAGCATGTTCTAGATGCTTTAGTGTTTTGATCTTTCTCTTTCATGATATGGAACAGTGATCTGGTGTAGCACTAGAGCGACCCTCTGTCCATTTCCTAACGGTAACACTTGAACTTCCTCCTCACAACTGCAAGTTCTCATGTCCACTTTTCCTCTTCTAATAAACCTCTGCACTGGGCAGTCAAAGGCCTCATGTACACAAAGATGATGAGAGAAGAGTCAGCTTCAGGAAACACCATTAGCTGTGGCACAAGGGTCCCAACCGTAGAGGAGATGGTCACTTTGGGAAGCCATAGCTAAAAGCGGAGCTGGTGGGATCCTTATGTTTGTAGTAGCCCAGGACTAGAACTTTAACCCTGTGGACAAAAGGTGCCTGCCCTGAGGGTTATTCACGGTACACTGGTTCCTGGTCATGCTGATAGGACCACCTGCTTTAAACTCTCACCTGCATGTTGCTTCAGAGTGCTAAGATGTTGTCCATGCCGTGGCCAGAGAAGCAGGGCACTAGGGTTGAGAGGGTTTCAGAACACTCGGGTCAAGTTCTCTGGGCAGCATCAAGCTGTGTACAGGCTAGACTCTACCCACAGGGGCCCTGCTGGAGCTCACCTCGTCCATTCCTGCTGCCAAAGTCACCCTTCACAGAGAAAGACCATCCTCCAACAACATGTCCCATACAGGATCCTCCAACCCGGGGCTTCCTGACCCTCAGGATATCAGTTCCTGTCCAGGGTCATGTCTCAGAGGGCCCCAGGAGTGCCTGACCAGCAATGGTGCCACCCCATTCTATAGTGACAGTCTCACACTTAAAACATCAAAGTTCCGATTTGCTCCTCTTCTGGGATAATGACCAACTCACCGAGCACTTGTGTGACCAAACAAAGCTACTAAGTGACCCTTTCCAGAACAAAGAAAATCTGTCCACAGTGACACTGACCAGCAGGGCAATAGCGTCTATTCACACTGCCCTTATGCAAGTGAGGAGGGCACTTAAGTGACTGCCTCGAGCAATCATGATCTGCTTCAGTGAAGTTTGCCCTACATCCATTATACACAGCAGAAGCGGCCAAGTTTTATCTAGAAAACAATTAAAATCTCAAAATGAATTATGAGTTGCGCATCAGTTTGGTAACAGATGTGATGTTTATTGGAACAATTCTCACTTGCATCTGTGTTAGCATCTCAATTCTGTACATTCTGTACATCTAATACAACATTAAATACACCCATGCTTTGGCCTTCAACCAGCAAAAGTGGCACTGTGCATAAATGTACATCTGTATATGATATTGATGTATGTATATCCCAATGACCAAATCTAGACTATTGTTTGCCCTTCTTTTGCAGACCTGCCTGATAAATCAGTCCCCCCACTTTTTTTTGAGAGAATATATTTCAGGAGTGAGGAAGAGAAATTTGAACAGAAGAGCCAATGCCATGATATACCTAAGTTCTACAATGTTAAGGAAATTTCAGTCACAGAGTAATAGTAGTATGGTTGACTCCCACCCAATGAGATGTGTGAGACCCTAAAAGATTTATACTATCAACTATAGCCTCGCCATTGCATTGAGAGGTAGGAGTAAAAACATCCATCAAACTAAGCATCATGGTACTGCAAGGTCAATGAAATCAACTACCCTACCAGCTCTGAGCAAACCTTGGGAATTCACAGTGTGATCCAAGTCCATCCAGTCTTTACTGTCTTGTGAACCTATCTGAGAGTTCTCCCTGCTCTCCCCAACAAACAGACTCTCAGTGGAGATGATTCTAACCTCATTGTTGCCTTGGACTTGCCAGACTAGCAAGCAAAGTGCCAGAGATCCCTTGCTTGGTTGAAAACTGCCAGTTACCCCAGCTGGAAAAGACTGGACCAATGAAATGCTGCAGATCCAAGCTGGCTTTACAGTTCCCAATTGGGATTACTTGTGGCTTCTGCACACTCCCTCCCATGGTGCCAGCTCCTAGAACATAATGACATTAACTCACTTACATTTGCAACTGGACACAATGGGAAATAATTGGGCTATAACCAAACTGGCATGACCCTAGGTCTGTCACAGTGGGCTGTGACTCTATGATAGCCTGGTGCTTTGTGGTTGTTTTGTTTTTGTCTCTGTCCACATCTACCCCAAACTCCCACCTAAACACAGAGCTAAATAAATATTCACAGGACATTGTAGGGTTTGTATTTTACATTCTAGAGTAGTGTGTATGATTCCACAGTGAGTGGTAAAGTTAAGAGTACATGTCAAGTGTGTTTGTCCATGGATGAGAGCCCCATTTGACTCTTGTCTCAAACCTTTAAGACTACAGAGGGACAAGAGGTTCTTGCTCTTCAAAATCTCCTGAAATTACAGGCTCTTAAAGGGATGGCTTCTCGGAAGCCAAGATACTGCAGAAAACCTTTCTACAAAAGGAAATACTTGAGCCGTGGCTGGCAGCGAGCGAGAGGTCTTATTTGAAGCAAGAGTGCACTAGGCTAGCACAGTAATAATTAAACACAAACATGGCATTTCTGTGCCAGCAGAGAGAATAAAGTGTTTGGATGTCAACATAAATAAACACCAGGATAGGACCCAAGGCTTGGAGGACACGGAGCAAGGGAATGCACAGGCTAGCCCAGCAAGCCATGAGCTGCAAGCTTTGAAAGCTGAAGTGCAGAGGCTGTGTCCCCCAGAGTGGTGGGCAGGACTTGGGCGGGCTTTCTGGGCCAGCAACCACAGCGTCTCTCAGTTGGGGACACCTCCTGATATACACAGATACAGACAGGGACTGTTGGATTTTCCTCCGGGGACAGGGGTGTGAGAAGAAACAACAATCTATGCTTCAGGGTGAAGAGGGGGCAAATGTCGTGCAAGCCTTTGAAACTGCAGAGACTAACTTCCACCCTAAATGGGAGGCTCCAACCCAGCGTGGGTAAGGAAGTGGCTGCTGCTGGCCTATGAGTTTGTGAATGTTTCTGAAAGTCGTTTTAAATGAAGGCAGTTTGCTGTTATTCTGAAGACACAGGAGCTGGGAAACTTTGTTCTTTGTTAGAGCCAAGGGAGTTCCATGGATATATGACTTCTGGGAACCGCTCAGCTGTGATGGGCAGGGGAACGTTGAGTGAAGGATGCATCTTGCTTAGCTCGTTGATCCAGCAGTATCCGGAAAGGGCCTGTATCATAGTCAGTACTCTGCTTGAGCCCTCAGAGGGCTGTGGCTCCCACTTCTGCATTGCCAGAGTCAATTGGAAATCTAGTGAAACTCGGGCCACAGAGACGGCTCAGTGGTAATGGCCCTTGCCTCTCAAGCCTGGAGACCCAAGTTTGATCCTCAAGGCTACATAAAGGTGGAAGGAGAGACTCCTCAGACCTCCACATACCATCTGGGGCAGGCCCGCCCGCATAAGCACTTGCAATAGCATTTTTTTTAAAACTCCAGTGTGGCAAGGACGACTTGGCTTATTTCTCAGGACTACACAGACACTCCTCACTGAAAAATAAATTCCTTCTTACAAACAACTAGACACATTAGCTACAAATACTTCAACAATTTTCAACATCACACAACTTAAACCATCTCTTCAAAGTAATTGCTGGCAATGTCTCCCAATAAATGGCCTTCCAGGTTCTCCCCAAAGGAAATACAACAAAAGTTGATCACATTTCCATCACGAACCTGAAGCCAGGTGTGGGCTTTCTCCAGAGTGCTCCATGAGACCTGGAAATTTAGAACCAACCTCGGTTTACAATAGTTAAATCTTAACCCTGTGCTGACAGCTCAGGAGCCCAAATGGATGGCCATGTGGTTTACAAACGCTACAAACTGCTCATCTTGGAGCTGGAAGCAGCTCCTTGAAGCCAATCACTATGCTAGTGATTAGTACTAGTATAGTACTAAACTGACTTGTACTGCACTTTAAATATTCCCAACCAAACTACAATTTCTCAGTCGTGTGTCATCAGTCAGGGATATTCAGCCCCCACTCCAGAAGCACCAATGTATTCTGAGATCATCAGCATTCGTCTTGCTACTGGGATTCAGTCACTCCTCCATCTCCAGAGAGGGTAGTCTACGGTATCTCCAGACACCACAGTCTCGAGTCCCTTATCTCCACAGACACCAGACTGCTCACATTCCTTCTCCAAAGTAGGACAGTGTTTGCATATAACCTATGCATGCCCTCCCATGTGCTTTATATCATCACCAGATTACTTAGCACACCTACAATGTGAATGCGAGGCTAATATCAGTAGTTGTTATATGATATTGCTTACCATAAGAACAAGAAAATAAAGACCACATCTGTTCAGTATTTGGGGATATTTTCCAAATATTTCTTTTTTCATATTTTTTTCATATGTATGCATGTACATGTGTGTATGCACATTGAGACTAGAGAACAACTTTAGACTTCATCCTCTGGAAGATGGTTCACCTCCTTCGAGACAGGAGCTCTCACTGGCCTGAAGTTCACCAATTAGTCTAGCCTGGCTGGCCAGTGGTCCCCGTCTCCACACCCTCAGCACTGGGATTACAAATGTTTGCCATCCTTTCTCCAGCAGCAGATAGAAAATTGGAGGTCTCCGTTAAATCCTTACCCTCAGAGCTCAAGGAGTCTCACAGAACAGGAGGCAGAAAGAGCATAAGAGCCAGAGGGGATGGAGGACACCAGGAGAACAAGGCCCTCTGAGTCAGCTAAGTAAGGTGAACATGAACTTACAGAGACTGAAGCAGCCAGCACAGGGCCTACGTGGGTCTGCACCAGGTCCTCTGTGTGTGTGTTACAGCTGTTAGCTTAGTGTTTTCATGGGACTCCTGACTGTGAGAACGAGTGAGTCTCTGACTCTTGTGCCTGATCCTGGGACTCTTTTCCTCCTGATGGGTTGCTGGGTCCAACTTTGTTATGATAGTTTTTGCTTCATTTTATTATATTTTATTTTTGTCATGTTTGGTTGTTATCTCTTAGAAGTCTGTTCTTTTCTAATGAGAGGCAGAAAGGGAAAGGATCCAGAGCAGAGGGATGGTGGGGAGGAACTGGGAGGAGTAGAGGGAGGGGAAACTCTAATCAGGATATATTGTATGAGAAAAGAATCTATTTTTAACTTTTTTTTTTTTTTTTTTTCATTTTTTCAAGACAGGGTTTCTCTGTGTAACAGCCCTGGCTATTTGTCCTGGAACTCACTTTGAAGACCAGACTAACCTTGAACTCACAGAGATCCTCCTGCCTCTGCCTACAAGTGCTGAGATTAAAGTCATGTGCCACCACCATGCCCAGCTTAAGAATCTGTTCTCAATAAAAGAAAAAAATCTAAAAAAAAAAAAAAAAAAAAAAAAAAAAAAAAAAAAAAAATGAAAAAACAAGCGTAAGCCATCACACCCAGAAACCT
This sequence comes from Peromyscus leucopus, assembly GCF_004664715.2. Taxonomy (NCBI): domain Eukaryota; kingdom Metazoa; phylum Chordata; class Mammalia; order Rodentia; family Cricetidae; genus Peromyscus; species Peromyscus leucopus. The sequence goes on along the minus strand of NC_051067.1, from coordinate 90,863,638 downwards.
ACTTGGGTCCTCAACTTTGAAAGTCCTCTATCAATCGAGCTATCACACAGGCCCCAAATATCTTTAATCTGAGGTTAACTAGATCCTCACCTTTAGAACCCACAGACATGGAGGGCCAACCGTATTGACTGACAGAGGCAAATCTTTAGGGGTCAATGCTGCTAAGCGCCATGATGAATGTTGAACATTAGATATTGGACTTTGCTGGTCAAATTCAGTATGCACACGATACATTGAGTGCTTGCAAATTTTTAAAGTCCTCTCCAAGCAGGACTGAGTAGAGTTTAAGAAGTAAACCACTTTAATCCTTAAAGCGGAGCCCACAGTTACTCCCTGTGAAGCCCCGTGTCCGTTGTTGGTTATGATGGATATCACACAAGGAAGGACCCTGGGTGTGATGCACTATCAACCTCCAAATTAATTTCTGATCAGCTAAGACGGCAGAGGTAGCCTTCATTAAACTTAAGGAATTGCACATGCAAATTTGGACCTGCTGATCAGTCAGTGTTTGGCTAACAAACACTTGGATGTGTGATTCAACTAGTTTTGAAACTTGCTTTCCTATGCTATAGAAGCAAAGCTAAGGATGAACTAATCCCCACCCAGTTATTCCACATCAATGTGTCTTCCAGAAAGAACAGAAGAATTGTGCATGACCAACTGGTTTAGTTGACTTACCACAAACAGAGGGCTTGTTCAGCCTTGCTGCTGCTCAGAGAGAGGGCGGGGGTCCAGACGAAACCACACTTCTCAGATAGTGGTCACCAATGTCCATGATGCCAACAAAAGTCAGCAACACCTATGTCTACTTATGCTCATATCATCCGTATTTATAGCTATCTATACAATCCATACATAAAATTATACATTCATTTCTGTGCTTCGTCCACTAAGTGTCTGCTACATTTTGGATCTTAAATGTCCCCTACAGGCCCATGTGTTAAAAGTCTGCTTTCAGTTTGGCACTCTCCCAGGTGGTAAAAAACTTTTAAGAAGTGGGGCATTATGGGAGGTTTTAACCACCAAGGGCATGCCCTCAAAGGGGATTTCGGGATCCCAGTCTTTTCTCAAGTCTTTCTTTTCCTTTCCCACCATAAAGTGGGCAGGTTTGCAAAGCATCACACTCCTGGATGACATGCTACCTGCCCTCACTGGAGGCCTAAAAGCAAAACTGTGACTCAAACTAAGGCTTTCCTCTTTACTAGCTGGTTTTCCTCAGTGTTTTGTTGCATGAACGAATAGCTGACTAACACACAGATTCCTTTATGCACTAATCCATATGTTCCTTTCACACCAGGAACATATGACGTCTTATAAAAGCCACGTATTTCTACATTTCTTTTACATTTCCTTATTATTTCATGTGGAGGGCAAAGGAAGGGGAGAGACACATGCATGCCACAATCAGTAAGTCAAGAGACAGCATGGGAGTTGGTCCTCTCCTTCTGCCATACGGATCCTGGGAATCAAACTCGGGTCATCAGGCTTATTGGCGAGTGCCTGTACCCACTGAGCCATCGGACTAGCCCTATTTCCACAGTTCTTAATAAATACCTGTCTGTCCTTTAACATGTCCCCATTGGGAAGCTACACTTTATTGTGAGCCCAATGCTCAGAGGACCAAGGATTTCTGGCCGACTATCCTACATGTCCCTACTGTCAGGCAAATCATCCTGAAAGGAAAAGACAGAGTGTCTTGTAGCTCCAGGTTTAACTCTAGGCCTTGCTTCAGAAGCTCTTGGTCTTCAATTCTAGTTTTTGTTTATTTGTTTCCCTTCTCTCATTTTTGCGCTTGGATGACTGTATTCCCACAATGGGGCGATCCTGGCACTCACCCTTTGGAATAAATTGCTTTTTGGCATAATCATTAATAAGGAAGTATAAGCCAAAACGTAAGCCTCTCTATTACAACAAAAACACATCTTATTTACACAAGAATGAGGAACATCCTTTGGCTGACTTGGCCTCGGGTTGAGATTGGTGAGGCCCTGCCACAAGCTGTAATTTAAAGAGTTGCAAACTGTACTTCCCTCCATTTCTGCCTCCTTGACCCATCCCAGCAACCGCTACGGCTGCTAAATACAGAGCGAGCTGTCCTTCATGACCATCGCTCCCGGCTCATTATAGCCCGGCTGTCCTGATGCTCAGCCAAACTTGGATGACTTCTTAAAAGGTACCAGTTAAGAATACCATAAGTTAAGAATACATTTCTCTACAAGTTCAAATTCCCCTTTCCCCTTTCCCCTAAGTGCTAAATAAAGAGCTTCCTCTTCCTCAACACCACAAGCACAGTTTGCTTCAAGTTGGCTCTTCTTCCATACAAGCAAGTGTAACTCTAGGGGAAAAAGATTGTGGAGGAACATGTTTGAACACGTTTTATTATTTGGTCAGATAGCAAACAATATCGACAGTCATGACGTGTAAAAGAAGTTATTACTTTAACCAAAGCAATAAAGGTGATTATAAGACAGGGAAAGGAAAAGGAAACCAGCCCAGAATGCTGCCTGTGAGTTGGCAGTTCTTGCTTCTTTGGCTGTTGTGAAATAGTTCCAGAATTTCAGTTGTCTTCAGTCAACCACAGTCTGAAAATACTAAAAGGAAAGTCCTAGAAACACGCAATTCATATGTTTTAAATTGCAAATCACTCCGAGTAGCATGATGGAATGATGGCTTAATTCTCCCCTTGTCCAGAGTATACACATTGTATATAGTACCCACCCATTAGTCCCTGAGTAGTTGTCTGGGTTAGCAGATGTCTGTCCTCATCTGGCAGTGCCTTTGTTCCATTAATTCCATTTTTGTTTAAGGCCTGGAAGCAAAAATCAATTGGGATATACCAACTTAATAAGATAGAAGTTCTCTGCTTGCTAAGAGTGGGGGAAGGTAAGTTCAAGTCTGTCTTCAAACTTTTTTTTTTTTTTTTTTTTTTTTGGTTTTTCGAGACAGGGTTTCTCTGTGTAGCTTTGCGCCTTTCCTGGAACTCACTTGGTAGCCCAGGGTGGCCTCGAACTCACAGAGATCTGCCTGACTCTGCCTCCCGAGTGCTGGGATTAAAGGCGTGCGCCACCAACGCCTGGCCGTCAAACTTTTATAGTTACAGCTATTGCACAGGAAAAGCCCTTCATCGGGAGAAAGGAGGATTAAATCACAAGCTTTTGTACAGGGCATAGTTGTGGTCCTTACAGGGAGTCTTGGAACTTACTCTTCACAGATAAACATCTGTGCAGATGTGGCCAGTCCCTCCCAGTCAAGAGAGAACAAAGTTCACCAGCAAGAAATGTCTTGTGTTGATAACAATGGCCATGCTCCTTTACCACCTCCTTATGACAAACGTCTGAGGTCAGCCAGCCTACTCTGCTCACTGCTGTCCTGACAAAGGGTGTCCTTGACTTCAGCATTGAGCTGTATTCTCAAGCAGCCAACTTCAGGTGAGTACTTTCCTCGAGGAAGGTCTAAGCTGTTCATTGTCATACGTGTAGTGTGCCATTGACTGAAATACCATCGTGGGGCACACACATCTAGGTCTTTCTGCACGATTCTTCCTCTGAGCTTACATTCTGATGAGGAAGAGAAGCACTTAAGCATATGGTTTCTATCCATCATGGTTTGCATAAGACACAGACCAACTCAGTGGAGAAATGAATGGTCAGGAGGGGTGGGAGTGAGGACACACTTCCCAGGGACTCTCACTGGCACCCAGGACCAGCCCTTAGAGTCACAACTGTCTTTTTGTTTGTCTTAGCATGTCAACTTGAAAGGTTGAAACCAGACCATCCTCTGTGTAATGTGTGGATTCACAAAAGGCCAATTTATCTTTTGATTCTTAAATGAAAATAACTAAAATGATGTCTGGCATCTTCCAACCACAAATGGTGAAGTATTGAGCTAAAGTGGAAACTAATTTGATTTTTCATGGAGTTAGATAAGAAAGCCAAGAAACTGTCTTGGACAATGTTTTATACTTATTCATTCTTTAAGAGTTTAGTAGATTTTCTAACAATCATCCAAAGGTATTTAGCAAGTGACTGTGCTTACTGTGGCCTTTGGGAAAGAGAGAACTTTTACTGTGGGATGTTTTTTGAGTTTGAAGAAGCCAATAAATCATTCTTACAACTAGATAAACCATCATGCAGGAAAACCCTTCACTAGTCCTTTGAAAAACACTGGGAAAGTTGTTAAAACTTGACTTATCTTTCTCTCTTCATTGGAACTCAGTTACAAAAATAGAATGTGACTTAGAGGGAGGGAAGGAGGGAAGGAGAAAGGGGGGGGAGAGAGAGAGAGAGAGAGAGAGAGAGAGATTTCTTCGAAGAAACCAGCTATGTGACTTCCCAGGAACTCTTCTGGATATCTTCCCCTACATGTGTGAGGGGAACCGTGACTCATAAGTACTGAAGCAGGTCACAATTCCCTATAATGGCTTATTATAATAATAATATAGCAGTCTAAAAAAGATATAAATAAAACTACTATTAGCCTAATTTAAACAGCTACTTTCAAAATCTTTTAATTGAACTATTAGGCAACCCCAAAGCCTCGAAGAATTTTCCTTAGAATATGATGAAGAAATCATTTTTTAAAATTAATTAATTTTTTTTGAGTATGAGTGTTTTACCTGCAGGTATATCTGTGTACCACATGGATGCCTCACACACAATGAGGCCAGAAGATGTTGGATCCCCTGGGACTGGAGTTATAGACAGTTGTGAGCTGCCATGTGGGTGCTGGGAATTGAACTCAGGACCTCTGGAAGAGCAGCCAGTGCTCTTAACCTCTGAGCCATATCCCCAGCCCTAAGAAATCACTCTTAATTCATCAGATTTATTTGCCCTTGTGATTTATTGCACAGAATACACATATAATCTATAAAATATTGTGGTTGTAAGTATATGTTGCTTGAAGACTATAAACAAGTCTATCTGGTCATAACAGCTGGCTAATGGATTCCAGGCTCTGAAACTCCTCAAGTGTTTGACACTTACTTGATAGCATTAAGAAACATTTCCCACAAATGAAAAATGAGGGCCTTTCTGGGGCATTAATATTGCAAGCCTGCCAGAAGTCCAGGAACCATGGCAGGTTTTTCTCAGAATCTTTGAGGCGTGCAAGAAGAAGTCCTCTGAAAGTACTTCAGCAGTATAATGGGAACCACCAATTACGTTCGTGATCACGTATTCAACTACTGACACCACTGGCCTCAGATATTCTACTTGACTTTTCTGGTGTGGTCTTTGTCAAAAGGCGGCTAAGGAACTCCTTTGATTCTGCATGGCCACATGTGCATCTGGGTTTGATTTAGTTAGTCTATCAAGCACTTATATGCATCTGGGTTTGATTTAGTTAGTCTATCAAGCACTTGTATGCAACTTTTCAGACACATGGTTTTGCTTCTCTGCTTTTCAAGTACGTTCTGTTTACTTAAGCAGATGCTGCAAATTAACTCAGAAAATATTGCAAATGAAGTAAAGAAATCCTTTCTAGTAGCTCTAACTAATGTGAATTTCATTACTGACTCAGAGACAGGGCGGTCCCTGAGTTCTATGCAGGTCCTGAGGAAAAGGACAACAAACACAATACATATAAGCAAATGGACCAAATGGACTCAGGTTGTGTATGTGCTCATGCATACATGTATGTGTGTATACATATATGCATCATGCACATGCATACATATGTAACTACATATGCATTGTACGTATATGTATATAACAATAAAAACTAAAGAAGAAGGCAGGCATGGTGGCACACGCCTTTAGTCACAGCACTCGGAAGGCAGAGGCAAGCAGATCTCTTTGAGTTCAATTTCAGCATGGTCTACAGACAGGGTTCCAGGACAGACAGGACTACACAGAGAGAAACCCTGTCTCAAAAATCAAAACAAAATTAAAGAAAAGAGAAATTGAGGGGACATGGGAGGAGTTAGGAGAGGGAGGGATGGATAAAATGTAAATACAGTACCTATGTATCAAAAAGTTAAGTATTTTCAAATAAGAACAGTAGTATAGCTTTCTCAAAAAGTAAGGCTGTTTTTCCCTTCCTTCCCAGCCCCTTGATATGAGCTGTCACCGTTGAACCTCAGGGGGTCCCAGGAACCGGATTCTTGGAGCTTCACTTTTGCATAACCATCTTAGCCTTTGCTCAGCTTTCTCAGCCATTCCATTAAACTTTCAGACAAAAGGATAATCGAAGTCTCAAGTGAACTCTTATTTGTGTGAATTTCATTAATTGGGCATGGGGGTCACTTTTTTTACTTCCTCATAAGGAAGCATTAATTTGTGGACTTTAAGCCTGTCCATTTAAGACATTTTTAAAAAAATGCTGTTTTGAGAATGTTCATTTTGAATAGGAAATATTTTCAGTTATTTTAGTCATTATGTTAAAATGTCTTGGTTTGGGGTTCTTTTTGGATCATTCCCATGAGAAATGAATAAACTATGAAAAAAATCACATCGATTGTTAGAGACACCAAGTCATGACTGATGCAGACCCACCAAAATACAACCTACAACTTAACAAGGTCCTTCAGTGATACACTGGAAACAGCAATGCTTGAGAAACACTAAATTAGACAAACTAAAGGTTTTGCTGTTTAGTTCTATGACTTTTGATTTTGAGACTATTGCAAAAATACTTAAGTTTCTCTGGGCCTCAATTTTCTTATCTTTAAAAAAGCTAATATGTCAAAGGCTCTTGCATGCATACAAAATCACAGTTAACTAGGAGGAAGAGTTTCCTGGGGGTGGAGAGAGGTGAAGAGCACTTGCTGCTCTGGCAGAGGACCTAAGTTGGTTCTTGGAACCCATGTGGCCACTCACAACTGCCTCCAGTTACAGGGGATCCAATGTCCTCTTCTGGCCTCCATGGGCACTGGGAACATATGTGATGCACATACATACAGGCACGTATTCCTATATAAAAATAAAAATAAATATTTTAAAGAAAAGTTCTGGTATTTTATTGCATAGTAATGTGGCTATGATTAACAACAGTGTGCTGGGGAATAATCCTTTTGTATACTGTAAAGATTTGTCACTCAGATTGATTTAATAAAAAGCTGGCTGGCCAATAGCAAAGCAGGAAATATGGGCAGGACAATCAAACTGAGGATGCTGGGATGAGGAGGGCAGAGTCAGGAGAGCTGTCAGCAGAAGCAGAGAAGCAAGATAGGCATGCCATACTGAGAAAAGGTACCAAGCCACATGGCAAAGCATAAATAGAAATGTGGGTTAATTCAAGTGGAAGAGTTAGCTAGTAACAAGCCTGAGCTATCAGCTGAGCATTTATAATTAATATAAGCCTCTGTGTTGGTTATTTGGGAACTGGTGGGTGGGAAAGAAACATCCACCAACAATAGTATATTAAATATTTTAAGTAGCCAGCAGGAAAAAAAAATAGCTAGTAGAGAGGACTTTATATGTTTCATCACAAAACTTACTGAGATGAGACTGGAGAGATGGCTCAACAGTTAAGAGTCCGCACTGATCTTGCAAAGGACCTGAGTTTGGTTCTTAGTACCTACATCCAGTGGCTCACCACAGTAGCTGGATGTTTTCCTGTGTCCAGGCCAGCCAGCGGTCAGGACAAATCTCTCTCACTTGTGTCCCCCAAGTAAGTACACAGAGGCTTATATCAATTATAACTGCTTGGCCATTAGCTCAGAGTTATTACCGACTATCTCTCACACTTAAATTAACCCATAATTCTTATTTATGTTTAACCATGTGGCTTAGTACCTTTTCTCAGTTCTGTCTTGTCATCTTGCTTCATGTGTATCTTGCCAGTGACTCCTGACTCTGTTCTTCCTCTTCCCAGAATTCTCCTTGTCTGCTCACCCCACCTATACTTCCTGCCTGGCTACTGGCCAATCAGCATTTTATTTATCAACCAATCAGAGCAACACATATTCACAGCATACAGAATGACATCCCACAGTACACCACACCAATAAATCCAGCTGCAGGGGATCTGATGCCTGCTCCTGGTCCCTTCAGACATTTCACTCTCATGTGCACATAGACACAGACACACATATATACAGAATTTTTCTTTAAAAAATGTATGAGGTGATAAGGTAAATACCTGATGCCTGACATTTTTTTGTTTGTTTGTTTGTTTTGAGACAGGGTCTCCTAGATGGCCGGGAACTCACACAAATATACCTACCTCTGCCTTTCAAGTGATGAGGTTAGAGGCATGTACCACCATGTGTGAGAGTGGGTATGAACTGAACAAGCAGTATTCATCCACAGTTCCTGCATCCAGACTCCTGCTTAGAGTTACTGCCCCAATTTTCTTTAAAGATGGATGGTAGCCTGTAAGTACAAGCCAAGTAAACCTTTTCTTCCTTGAGTTGCTTCTGGTCCGAGTGTTTTATCACAGCAATACAATGAAGTAGGATACCCAGACTGATCTTGAACCACTGAGCTCACATTACCTCAGCCTCCCAAGTGTTCCAGCCATGTCAGTTTAAAAGCTTGTGTTAGGGCTATAACTAAGGTATATTTCTTGTTTTATATCACATTACTTTCACTTTTCTCTTAATTGCCTATCTTCTTGCCCTTCTTATTAATTCCCACTTCTGTTCCATCCTTCCCACGGGACAACCTCAGGGCACCTTTGCTGCATGAATCCAGGTATAGCAATCTTGGTGTTCTCTCTGATACACAATGCCCCTACCTTAAACATGTGAGCGCCTCCATAGTGTGTGTACTGCTGTCTTTATATGACTTTGATATACAACAAAAAGTGTTTGTCTCAAGTCTCGTGGCTGGGGATGTGAAATTCCTGGTCCTTTGAGCAGGAAGCTTCAACATCAACATTTGGTCTTAGCAAATAAAAAGCAGGACAAACTGAAGAAGCACCAAAGCTTCTTGGACCCACAACAGAAGTGAGGTCACAGGGGGACTTGTCGTACCCTCCAAGACAGAAACAAGCAGATGGGTAATAAACAAAAAAAATCGCAATTTAACAAAAGAACAGATACCTGCCAGGGAAAGCCAGGGTAGGACAGCCTGAACTATGAAGAATTGCTGGGATCACACTGGAGACAGCATCTCCGAGGTCTCCTGCAGATCTGTGATTGTTTTGTTTTTACTTCCTGGAGCTCTATCAAGTTCTCACAGTGACTGTGGAAGGAAAATCACCTTATAACTTCCAACACAGAAAAAGAAACATTCTGTTCTCTGCTCTTGGGAGATGCTGAACAAGAGACCATCCTGATGGAGTGCTCAGAGCCTAACTGGGCTGAAGGAAGGGAATGCCAGCTCCCCCTCCTCCATCCTGCCCTACCTAATAGGGAAGGAGGACACAAGCCAAAAGGCAAGGGAAGTCACAGTTGGGAAGCGCAGGCACACTAAAGACAAACCTAATCCTATGGCTGTAGCACTCCCCACATCCCAAATACTCCACCCCCACCCCGTACCTCACAGCCACATCACTGAAATCACCAGACACATCACATGGCAACAATTACAGTTTGGAGACACAGACAAGACTCTAAACCACAGTGAAGCAAGGCAGGGCACTGTCACTACCAGACTGGGAATATTCAAAGCAGATATGATTGACATGCCAGAGGTTTTCATGAATAAAGTAGACACTATGCTAAAACAGATGATCAAGGCAAACAAAGATGGGCATTGGACAGCCGAGAGCAGTGGCCGACATTATCTGCAATCCCAGCACTCAGAAGGCAGACAGAGGGATTGTGAGTTCAAAGCCAGCCTGACATTCACAGAACATTCCAACCTAAACTGGGCTATGACATTCTATAGTAATAACAATGTAATAATAAAGAAATTCTTAAAACATAAAGAAAAATACTAAATATAAAAATATGGCAACAGAGTAAACAATGCCTTCATTCATAGAACAGACACTGCTGGGAAAGAATCTTTGAGCTTCTACACATATCAGTGAAAATTCTAAGAGTAATTCAAGAAAAAAGAGACTTAATAAAACCCCGGAATATCTCAGAACTATGGGAACCTCGGAAGATGACGCAACACGATTATAGCATCAGAAATACAGAGAGTGGCGGAAAGCAACACTTGAAACATGGCTGGGAATTTCCTCCAATTTGACTTCAGACACCAAACCAGAGATTTGGGAAGTTCAGAGAACACCAAGCAGGCAAATACCAAAGAAACCATCAGGGCATATTATTTTTAACCATACACACACACAAAATCGAAGAAAAATTTCTCTCCTTTCAAAAAGCAAAGGGCTGAAATAGCAAGTATTAAAAGAATGTCCCACTAATTGACAATTCTGTAGCCTGCAAAATTATTCTTTCAAGACAGAAAAACAATGAAACAAAACATAGAGAATTAGTATGGTAGATCTGCATTGCAAGGAGTGTTTACAGTTCGTATAGAAGAAAGGTAATGTGGGTCAAATCTGCATGAGGCGGAACCTGAGAACAGATGTCCTTCACTGATGTAACAGGTGATTCTTTCCAAGGGGATTGGATCATTTTGTTATCATAAGGTGCTTGTAGTACCCACTGAAGTGCTGTGGCATTATGTGACAGTGACTTTCAATAATTTATAAGTGTACATAAGCTCTAAGTCAACCACTAAAAAATGCTGAAAAAACCAGAACTGTTCTCCTGAAAAAGGAGAGAACATGGAATCATGAACACCAAAGGAGGGCGGGCTTCTAGCCTTCTTGGGCTCCCACACATGACACACAGGTACACATAAATAACAATTAAAAATAAAGATAGACTTAAAAAATACCAAAGGCAGACAAAAATAGAAACAAAGAGCAACAAACAGAACACTGTACTAACAGGGCCTACTTCAATCCAGCTACATCTGTGACCATATAAACACCAATGGTGCAAATATGCTGTTAAAAGAAAATTTCACAGTGGATCTAAAAACATGACCCAATTATACGCTGTCTACAAGAAACCCACTTTAAACATAAAGACACCTATGGATGAGAAACAAGTAGACAGGATGTGATGATCTTCTGAATGCATAAAAACAAATTCAAAACACTGAGTGATTATCAGTAATTATAATGATCTATGAAATGCCTACCATATGTTTGACAAAGGGTGGTATTCTCTAATAAAATGAATGGATGAGAGAGATATGCTATGAATATTGGCTAGTTTTATGTCAACTAACACAAGCTGAAGTCATCAGAGAGGAGGGAACCCCAACTGAGACAATGTCTCCTAAGACTGCCCTTCAGGCAAGGCTGTAGGGCGTTTCCCTAATTAGTAACTAATGGGCCCATTGTGGGTGGGTCCATCCATGGGCTGGTTTCTGGCTTCTATAAGAAAGTAAGTCGAGCAAGCCATGATGAGCAAGCCAGTAAGCAGCACCCCTCCATGGTGTCTGCATCAGCTCCTGCCTCCAGGTTCCTGCCCTGTTTGGGTTCCAGCCCTGACTTCTTTCAGTGATGGAACAGTGGTGTGGAAGTATAAGCCAAATAAACCCTTTCCTCCCCAACTTGCTTTTGGTCCTGGTGTTTCATCGCAGTAATAGAATCCCTAGCCAAGACACCATGTTAACAATTCTCAAGAGCGAGTGGGAGTTGTTGTATTGGTTTCAGAAGGAGCGGACTTTAGAGAAAGTTACTGGGGTTTGAAAGGAGAAGCATTATGTGATAGAAGAGGAAGTGAATTCTCTAAAAAGAAATAAAATCCTTAACATGTGCATATCTGCACCAAACAGCAAAACACTTTAGATCAAAACTTTCAGAACCACATGGAGAAATAAATGAACTATTACAGTTGAAATTAAAATTTACATCTTTTCCTGCCCTCCCCCAGCGTTGCCCCCACGTTTATCCGTGTTGTTGGCTTGCAGGTACTTGTTTGCTCCTTACGATAGTATAGTATCTCACAACATGAATCACGGTGTTTTAAATGTTGTTCTCCTAGCAGGGCACTCAGCCTGCCTATAATGGGCCACCACCATCACCAATTCAGGAACATAAATAATTTATTTATAGCTTTTCTGACTTTAGCCCAGCCTTCCAAAGGTTTCTCTAACTGCGTGTCCTAGACTTATCTGCCAGCTTCCTTGGTCTTCTAACAGAAGGTTGTATAGGGTCACATGGTAAGAGAAGAAGGGCCACTCTTTGTTAACAGCCTTTGCTGGGATTCTTCCTTCCACAACCAGCAGCAAGGGCTCAGTGCTTGCTCAAAAGCAACACACTTTTGTTGCAATACCGCCCACAGCCTCTAGGGTGCAGTGCACTCGGTGAATCAGAGTTATCTTGATGGCACTGTGTTCTGGTCAGGAAGAATCTGGATCCAAAGGATAGGAGAGGAACGGGCTTCCCATACTGTCACTCCTGCCCATGCATTGAACCTGGCTGTCCTGAACATTCCAGGTTTTGTTCAGAGAAGTCACCACCTTGTTAGAAGTGATTGGCCCTGGAAGGAGAGACTGCTTCCGGACATACAACACAGACAAGGAGGAATACATGTGGCACCAGGTGAGCCAACTTGAGCACCTTTGGGTGCTTTTGACCTCTGTGAATGGAAACATGTCATAAGCTTGGCCAGGGAAGTTTATGCTTCAGGAAGATGCAGATTCTTTTGAAAAATTGCCAAGGTCAAAACTCCCAACATAGTTGGTAGTGAGGGTGAGGGAATTTACAAGGGAAAACACAGGGGATGGACAGATCCTGAGGACTTATGGCCTCGAGGCAAACTGCAGAAACGTACTGTATCTTATAACGTTAGCTACCCTCTGTCTGAATATGTTAGAAAATAAGATCCATATAGCCTTACGGAGCTGTTTCTGAAAATCATGGAGAAAAGTGTATTGACTAGGAGGAAGATAATGGACAGCTAGCAGCCTCCAGCTGTTAGCTTCCTCAGGATCCACCACAATGCTCCAGACATGTGTGCTCTTCCAGAGAATCCTGGGGTCTCAGTTAGCTTTCTGTCATTGTGAGAAACACTATGACCAAAAGCAACATGGCAAGGAAAGGGTTTATTTGGCTCACCCATCATCAAAGGAACCCATCAAACAAAGGGTTAAATTTTCTGAGAGGGGCAAACAGTGTCACTGTCCATTTATCAACAAATTACATTCAGGGACAAGGGAGACAGCACAAACAAGGCCCGAGTCGGCCCCACAATGTCTCAAGGACAGTTCCTGCAACCCCCTTGAGACTTACTCAAGTGTGTCCAAAGATAAAACCTCAGCCAATTGAAAGTATACTAATGTAACTGCTGCTTGCTTAATCAATCATGTTTGAGATGACCTAACAGTCCCTAAAATTCCCCTAGCTGTGCTTAAAAGGAGCCTGCATGCTCTTCTCAGGATCGTCGACATTTTGTACAGGTGAAAGACCCTGCATATGTTGGTAGATAAACCCTGTTTGCTCTTGCATGCCACTTGAGCATTTTCTCAGACCCCTATACCAAGACAGGAACTCAAGGCAGAACCTTGCAGGCAGGAACTGGAGCAGAGACCACGAAGGAATAATGCTTCCTGGCTTGCTTGCTTTTAGCTACAACTGCTGCAAGAAGGAACCCAACTGAAGCCATTTGTAGCCAGGGAGTTTCTCTCTGGGTCCTGCCAAGCCACGGCAGTCCCACAGCCCACTTATAAAATAAACACACAGATGCTTATATTATTTTAACTGTTTGGCCTAATGGCTCAGGCTTCTTGCTAACTGTTCTTCTATCTTAAATTAACCCATTTCTATTAATCTATATTTTGCCAGGTGTCTCATGGCTTACCAGTCCTTTACATCTTGCTCCTCATCACAGCAGCTGGCAGCATTTCTCTGCCTCAGCCTTCCACTTCCCAGCATTCTCTTCCCTCTTTGTCCCACCTATACTTCCTGCCTGGCTACTGGCCAATCAGCGTTTTATTTATCAATCAATCATCCATTTTGTATTAAGGTCAAATAAAGTTTAAGCGCCCAAGACCCCCTGTCACGATCAGTCACTGTTTTGATTACAATAAACATTTTACTTTTGTCCAGACTTGGTGCCTGAGTTGTACTGAATCGAGCAGACTCCACTTTTCCTGGGGAGATGCAACACACAGGTCTACTCACCTGGATAGGGAACCCACCACAGACCACATATGGATACCACCAAAGTCCAATTTGGTGAACAATGAATTTTATTGGGGTTACTCACAGGAGCAGAAATGACTCAAAACAGCTGCATCATCAAGGCCCACCCCAGCATGGGTGACAGCTCATAAAGCTGGGAACCTGTAGCACACTGCACAGCCTTCAGGCAGCTCAACAGGTTAGAGAATGTTCTTTGCAAGTAACTCTGGTCTAAACTCTTCGAGGCAGCTTGGATGGTTTCTGCTTATTCCAGGAAACTGGTCTGGTCTGAGTCTCCACAGTTTTCCTCCTCCTAAGAGCTTCTTCACATCTCAACTTCCTTTCATCTGAGAGGGACTCTCAGCTTTTATTGTTTACTCTGACAGGAAGGAGCCTAGTGAATCTGGTCCGTTTCAGGGACTTCCTAAAACTCCTGGGAGTTGTTTACCTTCCTGTTTAGGAGCTTGCCTGGTGGCTGGAATGTTTAAAATCTCAAAGGAGCCTGTGACCGAACTCAGGGGTGGCACCACAGGTGTGGGCTGGGCCTCTACAATCATCAATCAATTGCCCCCACAGGGTTCTGCACAGGGTTCCCCCACAGCCTAACTGGATGGAGGCATCTTCTCAGTTGAGGTTCACTCTTCCCAGAAGACCACAGCTTATGTCAGATTGACAAATTCCAACTAGCATGCTGGTCACTGACGTAGGGGGGCAATGGTGGCAGAAGTCAGGCTCCATGTGGGCGGGCAGCCCTTGGCCCATGACTGAGCACTACAGAAGCAGAAGCCCAGCTTTTTGTGTAGTACACATCGTTCTCACTTGGGAGATTTCTGTTGCCCTGGCAGACACACAACAGGTATGGAATATGGAATTTTCCCAAGTTCCTACCCTGAGAAAATTCCCCCCAGAGTCTTGGGAAAGACGCTATATACAGTGTGGGGGAATCTGAGGGAAAGGAATCTATGTACACTGTGCTCTTTTGTCTTTAACTTTATTCCTCTGTAACAAAATTCTGTCTGTACAGCTTCAGCCCTGTCCTCACATTCAGCTCCTCTCTGTGCCCAGCTTTCCTGTCCTCATAGTTTTAGTAAGCTCCTATGCTTTTGACCTGATCGTTGTCCTCTGTTCCTTCACCCTCCATCTATCCTTCCTGGCTCCTTACTCCTGGCCCTGATAAACTCTATAAGAGATCTGCTTTACCCTCTACAGAATTTGTCTTCCTCTCCTCTTTCTGGCCATGCCGGTTCTGTGTCTGCCTCTGGAATTCCGCTCCAGTCTTTACTGCACCTGGTTATGTAAAAAGTCCTATTGTCCTCAGTCAGTCTCTCTGTCATGACCCCAGGCCTGAGGAAGGGGATGGTCTGAGCTTCATCTGCACAAGAAACAAAGCTATGCATCTACAGCCTGCTTGTCTCTAGGCTCAGCGGGGGAGTTAGTACCTAGTGGAACTGTGTCTGAGAAGCTTAGCTGTTTGCCAAAATGGTCTGGAGTATTTGGGCACACAAGAATTTCATAGCAGAAGACAGCTGAAATATTAAAAACTGGATAACACCAAATATTCCATGATAAATGCCTTCCCATTTGACGGACCCTTAACCAGTCAAAGTATAGCTTTAATACACAGCTGAATCTCTATAATATATTCTTCCAGCCTGCAAAAGAGACAGAGTCTGCACAACACTCTGAGGATTCCCTCTGGGAAGCATTACTAAAGGAAACATATCAGCTCAGACCGCTAAGGCCAAGTTCTCAGCACAAAGGAGATGTATTTGCCCCAGAGGGACAGAGGGCAGGGAGTAAGAGACAAAGACAGATCCAGCCCTGCCCCTCACTGGGTACTGCAGCAGGAGAGCTGCCCCCCCATGGGAGACCTAGCCCTGCACTCAGGAGGGATGGTCCCACCCCTCAAAATGGACGTGGGAGAGCTGTCCCCAATTGCATGGACCTGGAACAGCTGGCCCTGCCCCTGACCTGAGGGGCACAGTCCCAGTGACCTGACCAACTCAGCTACCACCCAGACCCACCCTAACATCTACCATATCTGTCTCCTGCTGGAGCTCATGAAGGGACTGGTCCTGTGGAATGATAACTGCAGGATCTCCATGACTCAGGACAACAGCAGGATGTTCGAGAGGATTTTGGTGAAGATCCAGTGACTGGTGTGCCAGCGGCCTTGAACCGGACCAGTGACTCACTTCAATGAACATTTTGTGGGTGGAGCTGGTTTGACAAAAGGGGTTACTGTGTGACACACCGCAGCACCCAGGGCAACTAGGATGAGTGAAGAGGTGTTGGAAAGACAGGCGCACAGTGGTTTTGTGTGTGTGTGTGCTTTTTGTTTTGTTTTTAATTAGTTTTGGGAGGGTACTGCAGGGATGAGGGGAGGATATGGAGGGACTGAGAGGTGAGTGGGATTGGGGTGCATGATGTGAAATTCCCAAAGAATCAATAAAGAAGGGTGTGTGTGTGTGTGTGTGTGTGTGTGTGTAAAGACAAAGGAGAGGGGGGCAGGGGTATTTGGGAGGGACAAAGGACTGCCTTGGATAGAGAGGAGACAGACATGGCACATAGGCAAATGTCGGTTTATAACGGTAAAGGTGGAATCCCCATGTTAAGATGAGGTGTTTAGTTTTAATTGGGCATATTCATTAGGTGAGCCAAAGGGGGCTTTGATTGCTGGACTTCAATACTTTGACAGCTGGACTTTGGTGGTCAGCCTCAGGAGGAGGAAATGGCCAAACAAGGGAACAGACCTTGGGGGCTAGCTTTAGGAATGTACCTCTAACAGTTCTTAGCAAGGCAGAGGGAACAGGGAGAAGGACAAGGCCTGCTAGAGCCATGTGTGCCAGGCCCAGGCTGGCCAGAGTCCTTTCAACTTATTCCCCTCCCCCATCCCCGCTTTTTTTTTTCTGTCTCCAGCATAATGTTTCCACGTTTTAAAAATAGTGTGTATGTGTGGACATGAGAGGGACCTCTGGTGTTGTTCCCTGTCTGAGACTGTCTCTTGGTTTCTGTGTATGTCAGGATAGCTAGACTGCAAACTCCCGATGGAAAACAGCACACGGCTTTACCTGAGTTCTGACCTCGGACCCTCAGGCTTGCCAGGCAAGAGCTTTACCACTGAGCCCGTCTCCTGTGCCGTTTTCACACTCTTCAGCCAGTCCTGCTCTCCAAAGACCACACCTTGCCGTGTGCTGTCTTTACTTTCCTAGCCACGTCACCTAGCACAGTCTCTGGGCACAGAGCATATGGATGGTTGGTAAGTCACTGGTGACCAGGACCAGGCTGCTAACTTCATTCCGTGCCTAAGTATGTGCTTACTCATGCTGCGTGACGCAGCACAATTTCTTTGCTCCTCGTTTAATTTTGTCTTGCAATTAAAAAGAAAAGCTCAGGGCTTTGAACCCTAGAATATTGATGGTTTGTTGGCATCTTACTTGATAACATGAGCAATCTAATTCTTCCAAGTCCTTTGCAGTTTTCTGAGTCAGAAAAGTTTCCAATCTGGGGGGAAAAAAGACAAATTTGTATTTACATCGTGAGGAATTTTCACCGAATATTTTCTCAAATGACTAAAGATGTGTTCATCACAGCCATTTGAGAGAGGCTGCCCACACGGACAAGGAGGCTGAAATAGCCCATCACCCAAAAAAACCACATAAAAGCCTGCAGCGCAGGGTTTAAGCCACCCACGCAGCTGCCCCTGCAATCAGTCAAGGCTCAGAGGCAGGGGCGCAGCTCGTGGTGTGGCTGAAAGACTATTTGAAGAGCCTGGCAAAAGCTTGCGGGTTTTATAAAGGGGCTTTTAAAATGAGAAACAAAAAATGATTTAGATTGGCCGCCCCTGCTGCGAGTCGGGTTTCCCCTTTGCTCCCTAGAAGGGTTTGGTGGCTGTGGGTAATGCATTGCTCCAGGAAGGCAATAGAAATAGCCCAGTCCAGATGCACGCCACAGAATGAGAGCCATTTTGCTAGCAATTCCAGAAAGATGAAAGTTGTCTCTCCTCAGGCTGAAATACCTCAAAGAAAAGAACCTGGACCAGTTAATTTTAATCTCAAGGACGAGAAAAAATACAACACATTTTCTTTGAGATGGGGGCAGAGGAGGGACAGGCAGCCAAACCTCTCAGCACATTCTCTACAACTGTTCTTAGAGCCGTGGCGTCACTTACTTAAGGAAGCAGAGTCAGAAACCTGAGAAAATGTGGGCAAACAGCATGGCTTCTCAACATACCCTTTTTATGCTGACAAAAGTCATGGAATTTTTAAATTTAAATATTTGTTTATGCATATGTGTGCACACACAGCCCTGAGCACACTCCACAGCCTGCCTGTAGAAGTCAGAGGACAGCTTCCAGGGATGGGTTCCCTCTGCTCCTGTGTGGATTCCAGGGACTGAATTTAGGTGATTAAGCTTGGCAGCATGTGCCTTGTACGCTGAGCCTTCTCGCTGGTGCCCTGGATTTAAAATTGCATTTGTCAATTGTTGATTCTGTGTGTGCCCATGTGTGCCATGGCCATCTCCCCAGCCCTAGAGTCTTTTTTTTTTTACATTTTGAGGAGGGGGGGTTCTCTACGTAGCTCTGGCTGTCCTGGGACATACTCTGTAAATCAGTGTGGCCTCGAACTCAGAGATCTGGCTCCTGTGCCTCCCCAGTGCCGGGATTAAAGGCATGGACCACCACTGCCTTTATGAAGTTTAAAGTGAATTTTTAGTGATTGTTTGAGTCAAACATGTAGGAGCCCACACAGTCTAACACCCAGCTTTTAGCTGAGATGTGACCTTGAACTTCCTCAATGACAAAAACTGATCATCACTAAAAATGTGTCCACGTCTGCGGTGGTTTTTGACAGTGAAAATGACGGTGGCTGAAGAAAGCTTGATAGATTTGTTTTCGCTTGAGTCCAGCAAAGGTTCTGGAGTGTGCATAAGCCCTTTATTTTACCCTTTTAGAAGAAATGAAATCATTTGGTTTGCTACTGCACATAAAAAACAGTAATTTTCTGTATGTGAAAGTTGCTCAACCCTTTGTCTTATATCAAGGTGTAAAACAATCATGTAAGGACTGGACCTGCCTGGACTGAGTCTACCAGGCTGATGGCAGTCCTCGGGGGAGGCTTTGCCCTGGAGGAGGTGGGAATGGGGGTGGGCTGGGGGGAAGGGGAGGGCGTGGGAGGGGGGAGAACAGGGGAACCCATGGCTGATATGTAGAACTGAATGGTATTGTAAAATAAAATAAAAGGAAAAAAATTAAAAAAAAAAAACAATCATGTAAGAAGAGACTTTTAATCATAGGAAGCACAAATGGCTTCAACTAAAGAGGATTTTTCATTTGCGTGTTTACAATTCATCTAAACAAAATCAAACAAATGCTTCAGTATGTTGGCACTTTTAAGCAAACCTTGCCATGTGTCTGACATAATTCTGGAGGACAGTGAATTTTAAAAGTAACTCATGGGCCTGTGAGAAGAGTCATTGGGAAAGGTGCTTGCCACAAAGTCTGAAACTTGAGGTCAGTATCTGGAAGCCACATGGCGGGAGAGAACAGACTCCTGCGAGTGTCCTCTGACCTCCATATCCTGCAGTGTGTGTATATATACTCGCATGGACACATGACAAACAAACAAAAAAAAAATAGATAAATAAATAAATAAAATTTTAAAGTAAATCTAACTTCATATGTCAAAAACATTTCTTTAAAAGTTTCTAACATGAGCCCCTAAACACAAATTGCTGGAGGAAGCCAGCAAATCCCCTATCTACACACATTCTTACATCTGGCTCTTCCTTGATGGCTAACCTCATGCACAGTTGCTTTTTAAAGGCCCCATTGCTAATGATGAGAACATACGCATGTAACAAAGTATGATTGTTAATCATATTAGATTTTTAAAGATTGTATAATTGTATATAAAATACAAAGAATAAACAGTGGGGGTGATGAAAGAGGAGAAATAGCATTTACTGGTAATGTAATATACCAAACAATTGCAAGATATAGTGTACATGTTCTGGTAGCCACAGAAAGGATAGCAAGTTCAGGTACTAATCATGGTTATCAAAACACAGATTGAATTTATTGGAAGTCAACAGTAATGTTTTTAACATTCTCCTGCAAGAGAAACTGGCCCAATGTCATCACTAATGAGAAGGCTACTTTTTCCTAATATCAATCAGGAAATGCTCTGTGAGCAAAGACACAGAGATTCTTTCTTTTAAATAATTTAATGAGCCTCAGTTTCGTGCTAAGCCAAGAGAAAACAGCACGCAAGGCAGTGTTTTCGTAATTCTTGCTTCAAGTAGAGGTCACCAGTCGTTTGAACAGATGATTGCTGAGTGTCAAGAAATAAACCAGTGTGTGTCAGGCTGGGAAGCACAAGAATCCGAAAAGAAACTCCGTCCTCAAGGCTCCAGTCCTCATGTCTAGGTGTGTTTATTATTAGATCCTCCAAAGAGAACAGCTAGGTGGGGCAGCAGCTCCGTGGCAGATGCCTAGCACACTCAGGCCCTGGGTTCCATCCCCGAAGAGCAAGGGCTGTGGTCCTGTTTCTAATCCACCATCTCCGCCTTGCAGGCCTTTGTCTCACTTCTCATACCATCCTCTCTCACACTACTTGTACTTCTGTGTAACGTGAATCTTAAAAGGTCTTATTAATGAAAAACCTGGAGCCAGATGTTGGGGTGAAAACCGAGAGATCAGAGGAATAGGACAAGCCACAGCCAACCTCACCTTACCAACTCCTTAACCTCCAGAGAGACCTACTTCCTATATACCCACACCTTATATACCTTTCTGTGCTCTGCCATCTTACTTCCTTTCTCCACCCAGCTTCATCACTTCCTCTTTCTGCCCAGCTCTATCACTTCCTATCTGTCTGTACAGACCTCCAGACCTCTATGGTTAAGTAGCACTGGGATTAAAGGTATGGGCCACCATGCCTGGCTCAGTTCCCAATGTGGTCTTGAATTCACAGAGATCTGATGATTTGATGGATCTCTGCCTCCCGAATGCTAGGATTAAAGGCGTGTGCCTGACCTCTATGTTTAATATAATGGCTGTTCTGTTCTCTGAATCCCATATAAGCTTTATTGGGGTGCACAAATAAAATATCACCACGCTTCTGTATTGAAAATCCCTCTCCTTACAAGGATGATGGCCATAGCACATAGGACCCAGCCAACCTCCTTCAAGACAACCTTGGCTTAGATTACATCTGCAGTAACGCCACTTTAGAAACAAGGTCATATTCTGAGGTAATGAGGTCTATGTCTTCAACATATGGATTTAAAATGTTTGTATTACATTTATTTGTGTATATTTGTGCATGTGTGCACATGTCACAACACACATGTAGAGGCCAGAGGACAACTGGTAGGAGTCAATTTTCTCTTTCCACCATGTGAGCATGTGGGATTAGAACTCAGGCCATCAGGTTTAGAGGCAAGTACTCCCCCACCCCCAGCCATCTTGCTTGCCCAACATATAGATTTTGAGGTGTCATAATTCAAGAATACTAGTTTTTTAGTGGTTGTATTTCCAGAACAATGATTTACTTTGCCCAATGTATAAAGCAATTTTATTGTTAGGAGAGCTAGCCAGCTCCCATGTGCTCTGTACTTTGTGCTAAACCAGAAAGGGTTTTGCAAAAGAAAGCAGAAAAGGTTTCCTTGAGTGTCCAAAATGTATTCATTTATTGAGCAATGTTCTGATATACTGCAGTGAACAAAATGGATAAAATTTCTCCCTAATCTCTCCCTTCATGGTGATCACATCCTAATGGAAAAAGATGGCATGTAAACAAACAGGCGAATCACATCAATCTTCAGTGGGTGTTGAATGCTATAAAGATAAACAAAGGCTGATTGGAAATGCAGTAGAGGTTGAAACTTTAAACAGGTGATCAGGGAGGCCTTTCTGAGAAGATGACATTTAAGTGAGTCATCTAATGTAGATCACTGGTGAAGAGGCATGCCAGACAGGAAATGGTACTGTTGGTGACTTTAAGAGAAACAAGGAGAACAGTGTGGCCAGAGTGTGAGGGGGGATGAGTGTGATTGACAGGTGCAGTCAAGAGACTGTCTGTGGGAGGATGAGAGTGATTGACAGCTAAAGTTCAAAAGGCTCTAGGGAAGATAATAAAGGAACTGGCAGGGTTCTGAGGAGTTCAGCTTTTCCTAAGGAGTTGTTGGAGGAGTCTGAGGTGGAGAGTACGATCACATGACTTGGGTTTTTTGGAGGCTCTCCCTGACTGTGAGAAACACCAGGAAGCCACAGCCAAAGTCCAGGTGAGAGATACTGACCCATGGCTGGGCCAAGGGAGGTGTGTGTGTCGGGGGGAGAAATACTGACCCATGGCTGGGCCAAGGGAGGTGTGTGGGGGAAGATACTGACCCATGGCTGGGCCAAGGGAGGTGACGGGGAGAGATACCCATGGCTGGGCCCAAGGGAGGTCTGGAGGTACTTGGATTCTGGGTAAGTTTTGAAAGGAAGGCTAGTTGGATTTGATATTAATTAATATAATGTATAAAAGAAAGGAAACAAAGAAAGAAGGAAAGCTCCAATTTTTCATCCTGTCAAACAGTGAGTCCCCTCACTTGTCATCGATACCAGTTAATTTTATCTAGACAAGGTAAAAAATGTATTTAGCTGTATCCATAAGTGAAAGGAGTTGATAAATTTAAATTTAAACTTTAAAAAAATTCCTTCAAAAGTTGTAAACCAGCATGAGAGAAAAAGAAAAAGAAAGGAAAACAGACCAAACAGGAAAGCTGAGCAGTTGGCCAGTTAAAAGAAGCTTTGTGTAGACGAATTAAAATAATACAATGTGTGATCTGAGCAAGCCAACAATAAAAAATAAATCATGACACTACCATAGAAATGTAGACAACGGTTGGCTCACCTCATAACAGATCATTTGATAACCAAGATTGTGGTTAATTTGGGGGAAGTGTATGATATTGTTTGCTAAGGTCCTCATTTTTTAGAAACTTTTAAATTAATGTTTTGTTTGACAGTTTCCTATTTGTGTATAATGAATTCTGACTACTCTCACACACCCTCCCTGGTCTCTCCCATCTCTTCAGGCCCTCTCCCAAACATTACCAGTGTCTTTCCCAGACTTCTAGCTGTGTGACTCATTCGGTTTAACCGTGGCCACTGGTGTGACCATCGGATTGGAACTAGCCATTGGAGTATGGTGGGGTCATCAGTGGGTCACAAATGAGTGCAACAATTCCCTTCTCCCTGAATCTCCCAGTAGCAAAGAGTTCAGCAGCCAGGGGCGGGGCCCCCAGTCCTTCCCCTTCCTCCAAGCCTGACTGTTGGCTGGCCAAGACTCGTGAAGACCCATGCAGGTACCTGCACTTCCGTGAGTTCCGGACTGTTGGCCTCTGTCGGCCCAGGAGATCACAGTCCTTCTCCTGGTCTTTCAGCTCTTACGTTCTGTCCACCCCTCTTCCACAGTGTAGCCTCAGAGCACGCAGGGGAAATATCCGTCACATTTCCTAAACGGCTGTGGAGCCATGACTCTCTCTGATGGTCTCCTATGACTCCTCCCACAATGAGGCTTTGTTTGTTTGGTTTTGAGACAGGGTTTCCCCGTGGAGCCCTGGCTGTCCTAGAACTCTCTGTGTAGACCAGGCTGGCATTGTACTCAGAGATCTTTGCCTGCCTCTGCCTCCTGAGTGCTGGGATTAAAGGTGTGTGCCACCACCGCCCAGCGAGGTTTTGTTTTTTGGTTTGGTTGTTTTGTTTTGTAACAGGTTCACAGTGCTCAGCATGGATTCTCTCCTTGGAGCAGGTCTCAAATCCAATCAAAGAGCAGCTAGTACAACCATAACAGTGGTGCCACTAGATGGGCATATCTTAGGAGTTGGTCTTGTAGATTGTGGGCATCACTTCTGGATAAGATCACTGAGATGCCCTTTCTAGCCAATGGCCTGCGTTGCACCTTCAAGATTATGAAAACCAGCTGTCAAGGAGAGAAGTCCTCATGTTTTGATAAATGTACATTGAAGTGTTTATTGAGAAACTATAGTATCAAGGATTTGCTTTTTCTAGTCTAGTGGTAAAGTGGTAAAACAAAAGACTATAAATTTGGTTATTATTGTTAATTTGCTGCTCTCCACTTATATGAATACTAAAAATTGTATGCAATGAAGTAAACGATGCATGAGGGTGTATTCTAATGGTACACCACATATTTAATCCCTAGGACAAATAACTACACACGTCACAAGACATTAAAGATTGGTGACATCAGTTGTCCCCAAAGAGGGGGCTGTGTAGAGTGTGATGAGGTTCTTGCCTGTCTCTGTCTTCCTACCCAGTGCCAACTTACTAAAGCATGTTGTCTACTAATGAGTACAGCGACAACGTTGGGCCTGCCCTGGCAGACGGGGGTGAAGGGGGAGAGCAGCATGCATGGAAAATAAGTTTCAGGACAAGCTGCCAATGACCCACTCCTGGGTCTCCTTATTCTGGTTTCTGGCTGGTTGTCTCACAGCTCGTCATTCTGAGGTGATGCTTAATTCAGCAGCATGTAAGCCCAGGCTAGAGTGACTCAGAGAGCGGTTCCTTTGGGCAGTAGAACAGAGATCATTGAGGAGCAAAGTTTTCCATGCAAGTTTCAACAGATTGGTTCAAAAACAATGCCTGCATTGCAAGAGCAGTAAACCACAACCAACGTCTGAGGATAGTGGTTCATTTCCTGACTGGATTCCTGGCTTTATGTCCTGGTCCTCTTGGTAACTGTGTTAGATTTCATTATATTACTGCTGTTATATATTATGAGAGTCATTTTTATGGGCAAAATGAACACATATAGTTTTATATAAACGAGAGATTTACATTGAACCAAAAGTCTATCTCTACTTGCTTCGCAAAGCAATTTTTATGCCTGGACCTGGAATTGAATCTGTGTGTGTGTGTGTGTGTGTGTGTGTGTGTAAGTGTGCACCACAGCACACATGGAGGTCAGAGAACAGTTTGCAGGAATCACTTCTCTTCTCCCACCATGTGGGTGCTGGACATCCAGTCAGGGCTGCACCCCTGGTGCCAGGCACCTTTCTCCCCGAACCATCTCCTGGACCTCTGCAGTTTTTACATATCTGAGTCATAAAATCACCTGAATTTCCAGGGCTGGAGAGATGGCTCAGGGTAAAGTGCTTGCTGAACAAGCATGAGGTCGTGAGTTCTATCCCCAGAGCCCACTTAAAGGTGACAGCAGAGAATCAACTTCTAAAAGCTGTCCTGTGACTCACACCTGTGCACCATGGCACACGTGTGTGCACCCCACATTCACACACATACACTTGATACAGATAGATAGATACAACGATAATAACAACAATTTTTTAAAAGAATCCCATTATTTTCTACTGTAATGTGTCCTATTTAAAATAAATAAAAACAAGTGAAAGAGATCAAGGGAGCTAGCATGTCTCTTCTGCCTCGTGGAGGCAGAGCTAGAAGGTTCCATCTGCCAACCAGAAGACAAACCTGTCCTGGAGGATGAACATGCCTCAGCTCGCAAGCCTGTGAGAAATACATTCTTACTACTTATAAGTTATCCGGTCCCTGGTATGAGAACCTGAACAGGATGGAACACAATTCAATAGGTATGTTCTCTCATCTTCACTAAGAGAACCCTAATTTAATGAGTGACAACATGTTTACTTAAAATAATATGCATTAAAACACCCTTGCTAATGAGGTCAAATGGAATCAAAAGTTGCTAGAAAACAAAACTCTTGTAAAGTTTTTCAAAGGAAACCAGAAAGAGAATAGGGAGACAACACCACGGAGAGAAAACGTTACAAAGGACATTGCTGATCAAAGGCTGCTGCCCCAATAGTCAAAGAACTCCATAAAATTCAACAGTAAGAAAATAAACAATCTGATCTAAAAGTGGGAAAAGTGCGCAAAACACATGGACAGACATCCACTAAAGAGGACATGCAGATGGTGGACAAGCATGTGATGTGGCGTTCTATGTGGTCAGGGAACTGTGAACACGAACAGCAGGAAACTTACCATGAAATTCTACCACCACCAAATGCTGACTGAGACACGAACAGGGAGTCTCCTCCATTGCTGGTGATAACACAATTTAACTGCGGATGGCAGTTAGTTCTTACAAAATTAGACACACTCTGGCTCTGTCACTTACCAAGGACACTTCTTGATGTTTACCCAGTCATTTGAAAACTTAACGTCTACTCAAACCCTGAACACAGGTGTTTGTTAAAGCAGATTTTTTTTTTTTCAGAATTGCTCAAATATGGAAGCAATCATAATATCCAACTGGTTTACACCAATACGTATATCTCTTCAAAGCACATGGTTATGTGACATATGGTTCCAACTTCTGAAAAGCCAAAAAATATGGAGACAATGAAAGTATCAGTGGGGTGCATGAGCAGGCTTTGTGGAGCCCACTACCTATGATGGGACACCTCGTACAGCCTTGAGGCAGGAGGAAGGGAAGGGCTTGGACTTGCCTCTACTGGATGTGCCTCCCCATTGGAGGCCTTGTCTTCTTGTGGGGGAGAGTGGGAGATGGGTTGGGAGGGGAGGCTTGGTGGGGGGCAGGAGGAGGGAAGAGGGCATCTTTGATTGGTGTGTAAAATGAGTGAAAAAAATTCCTTAATAAAAAAAAGAAAGAAAGAAAGTATCAGTGGTTGTGAGAACCAGAAGTAAAGGTAGGAGAGATGGTTATGTGAAACACAAATCTTGAGGCCAAGGAGACTATAATATTACAGTGATGATCACATATCAATATATATTCATCAAAACCCATGGAAGGTGCAACACTGAATTTGAACTCAAATGTGAAACTATGGGTTGTGGGTGATGGGGGTATGCAGTGCAACCCATTACTGTGACCTTTGATCTTTATGCACACACCGCTCTGGTGTAGAATGTTGGTAGTGGGAGGCAAGTCTGGGTGCATCAGGACAGGAGGCGTATAAGAAATCACTACTTTCTGCTTAATTTTGTGGTGAATTTAAAACTGCTTTGAAGCTGGGCATGATGGCGCACACTTTTAATTTTAGGAATTAGGAAGGCAGAGACAATTGGATCTCTGAGAGTTTGAGTTCAGCCTAGTCAGCAGAGTGAGTTCTAGGACAGCCAGGGCTATATAGAAAAACCCTATCTCTTAGGGTTTCTGTTGCTGTGAAGAGACGTCATGACCACTGCAACTCTTATAAAGGAAAAACATTTAATTGGGTGGTGTACAGTTCAGAGGTTCAGTATGTTATCGTCATGATGTGACATGGTGGCATGCAGGTAGACATGATGCTGGAGTAGGAGCTGAGACTCCTTCATCTTGACCCGCAGGCCCAGGATGTGGGTGTGGCTTGAGCATATATGGGACCTCAAAGCCCACCCCATAGTGACATACTTCTTCCAACAAGGTCCTAACTATTGCAACAAAGTCACACCTCCTAATAGCGCCCCTCCCTATGAGCTTATGGGCACCATTTTTATTCATACTACCTACACCCAATCTCAAAAAATGAAAACAAAGCAAGACAAAAATCTGGGCTGGTGAGATGGCTCAGTAGGCAGACATTTGCTGCCAAGCCTGAGGACTTGAGTTCAACCCCTGGTACCCACACAGTAGAAAGAGAACCAACTCCAAGTTGTCCTCTGACCTTTACAGGCATACCACGGCACAAGTGCACCTAGCCCCTGATACACACACACACACACACACACACACACACACACACACACACACACACTCATGCACAATAAATGCAATTTAAATCTTTAAGGTAAAGTAAAATCTGTTAAAGAAAGAAAAAAGACAGTAATGCTAGGGTAAAATATTCTCTTTAAATCCAATGAAAGCTTTTAATGGCAAAGCAAGAGTGTGGCCTCTTCTGACAGGCTCTCAGGCCTTTCTCTGCTGCCA
This sequence comes from Peromyscus leucopus, assembly GCF_004664715.2. NCBI lineage: Eukaryota > Metazoa > Chordata > Mammalia > Rodentia > Cricetidae > Peromyscus > Peromyscus leucopus. The sequence goes on along the minus strand of NC_051067.1, from coordinate 90,835,676 downwards.
CCGGAAGCCTAGACAGAGGGGAAATAAAGCAGCTATTCTGGGATTCCAAGGCAAAGAGCCTGGCTGAGCAGGAAAGCACAAGACCCCAGTCGCGGTGTTAGTTTCCTGCAGCTGCATAGGAACATTCCGAAACCCAAATGGCTCGAAGCAGCAGAAGTTAGGCCCTCAGGTCTCGGGCCTTCCCCGCCCCCTGTGGTGGCTTGAATGGGAATGACCCCCATAGACCAAGTTTGAGTACTTGGTCCCAAGCTGGTGGAATTGTTTGGGAAGGATTAGGAGGTGTGGCCTTGTTGGAAGAAGTGTGTAGGTGAGAGTGGACTTTCATGCTGTTTCCAGTGAGTTCTCTCTGCCTCCTATTGAGGTTTGGAGGCCTGAGCCCTCAGCTGCCATTGCTATTATAAATTCTGAACTCTCTGGAACCGTAAGTCCAGTTAAACTCTGTCTTTTGTGACTTGCCTCAGTCACGGTGTTTTATCTCAGTAATAGAAAAGTAATGAAGACATATTCAGAAGACAGTCTTGGGTGTTTTGCTGTGACGCAGCCTCTGCCTCCATGTTCAGACAGCTGTCTTTGTCTCTGCTTCTAATTTTCTTAAAATACATCACCCATGGGTGAGGAAGTGGCCTGGATCTAGAACACTGGCCTAGCACACACAAGGCCCTGGGGTTTGATCTCCAGCACTACATAACCAGGTGTACTGATAATGAGAATTTAATCCAACACCTAGGAGGTAGAGAAGGGGGAATCAGGAGTTCAAGGTCATCCTACATAATAAATTCAAAACCAGTCTAGGATACATGAAACCCTGCTCAAAAAACAAAGACAAAAACACCCATTGCACTGAATTCGGGTCCACTTTTCTGACCCTACCGTATGTAGCTTACATCTGATAGTACCCTATTTTCAAAGAAATGTCACATTCATAGGAACCCAAGATTAGGACTCCAACATAACTTCTGTTTATAGTGTGTGTGTGAGAGAGAGGGGGGGGTGTATACATGTGTGCAGTGTGGGGGCACAGTCCCATGTGCCATGGTATACTTGTGGAGACAGAGGGCAGCTGCCAGGCTTTGCCTTACAGCTTATTGCTCCTGCTGTGTAAGCTGGGCTGGCCCAGGAGCTTGCAGGGATTCTCCTGTCTCTATCCCCCTTTCAGAGCAGACACATGGCATCACATTTACCACCAGATCCAGCTTCACGTGGCTTCTGAGGATCCAAAGTTGCTTTTTTTTTTTTTTTTAAACTTTCCTCAACTTTAATTTAAAAAAAAGAAAAAAAGCAGTGGTGCTAATCTCTAGAATATGGTCAGTCTACTGTGATTCCTCCTTTTTATGTGACATTTGATTTCAAAAACGCCTGACAGTGTACACGGTTCCCATCACCCTAAGCTGGCGAGAAGCTGAAATCTGATGTGCTCATCTTCCATCTTCCGCAGTCTGTGGTCTGCCTTTGGATCAGCAATGATGGCCTGAACGGCTGCTATGGCTTCGTTAATCTTCGTCTGGAGCCCTCTGAGCTCTTCTATGTGCAGCAACCGCAGGCTCTGAGCAGCTTCGTTAAGAACTGCGTCTCCGGTGTCAAAGCCAAGACTGTGTTTGTCTAAAGCAACAGGTGAGCCCTCCTCTGTTTGATTTTGCTTTAGCAACTGCATCCTGTGTTAGACGCTCCTGAACAAAAGTACGAATCGCCTTAAGCATTACCAAGCAATCGTCATGACGCTGAATCTGAAGGAGGTTAGCCAGAGCCATGCCACCAGCCTTAAATCGGGATTATTTGTGTCCAGTTTAATCAACAGCTCTGCATTTTTAGCTGCGCTGTCAGTGTTTTTTCTGTTATCAGGTACTAAGTCCTTGTATTTTCAGCATTATCTCCATATTTAAGCCCAACAGCCAAGCCAAGAAGCCACTCAGTCGCTTCTTGCCCATCCTGAATCTTGAAAGAACAGTTAACATCTCTGAACTACTCAGAACTTGGGCCATTTTCTGCTGTGGGTGTTTCTCAAGTTACCTCTATCTTTGGTCCTGTAGTATCTGATTTTCTGGCCTTTGAGCCAAACAATAAAGGTTCTAAATTCTGTTTCATCTTTACATTTGAAGCTTGTAGTAGTTCAGGGCTGTAAGTTTGCGTCATAGCATGCTTCCTGCTGGTTGCACTCACTGCCTGGGCCTCCACCGGGACAGGAGAAGTGGGGTGAGGCAGGCCAAAGTTTTTTAAGGGTTCACAATTCAACTCAAAATGCTCTTGGTGGCATTCTGAACTGTTCAGCCACAGCTGAAATTTATGAGTCTGAACTTATACAAAAGAAAACAAAGTCCTCAGTTTGTTTAAGTCTTTGTTCATAGTGTGGAATTCATTTCCTTGCTGAAGTTGTCATTTCTGTGAGTGGGCTCTGAGAATTAGAAGGCAGTCAGCCACGTGGAGCCATCTATTCAGAGGACAGTCTGTTACTTCTGAAGGACAGAGACCATTATTCTCTTACTTGGGAGTGGCAGGGATGGGTGGGGACTTCTGCTCAGCTAAGGTTTTTCTAGTCATAATTTAAAGATCAAAACTGTTTTCAAACTAAAGCTTGCCAGAATCTGAAAAGGTCAGTGGCCATGTATTCAGCAGCCAAACATAGGTCCTTCCCCTTCCTTAGACTCACAGCCATCTCAGATATATCTTCATTAGTCACCAGCATACCTCAGTGACTAAGACTACAAATGCAGCCATTGTGCTTTTATTACCAGAAGTGCAGTGTGCTTGTCCAACACAACCATGTTCAGTTTTATGGCGCTATCTTTCTGCCAGGTGCGGAGCTTGGACACATGGTCAGCAGCCAACGCTGAAATGTGTCTGCAGCTCGAGGGCGTTCTTAGGCGTCCACAGACTGCGTTTGTGGCAGTCGTAACGGAGAACTAACTGTGATTCATTCCGCTGATGCACAGGCTCCAGGAGCGAGAACCCGCCACTGCTGCCTTCACCTCTGCTGATCCCAGAACCCTGGGGGTGCACATCCTGTGCTGCACTCCATAAAGGCTGTCACCAGAGGAAGGCTGGGTCCCCTCACTTGCTCTTAGGAGAAATGAGAACTGAACGTTAAGTTCACAGTTTCCATCTTCCCTTCATTTCTTCCCCAAAATATTTATTCAGTGCCAGTCTTGTGCCAGGCTAAATGAAGACGCGGGAACCAAATAAATAAGGTACTATCCCTGCCTCTAATTTGAAAATAGAAAATTTAAAAGGTAGTAACTGCTGAGATTTGCTTAACGATGGAGCATCCAGGTGAAATACTATCTGTACCAATGGCATCAAAGTTGAAGTGAGGGCCAGCAAGGGGGCTCAGTTGGTAAGGGCAATGCAGGCCCGGTGACCTGAGTCTGATCCTTAGAACCGACGTGGTGGAATGGGAGAACCGGCATGGACAAGACGTCTTCTGTCCTCCGCACATATACACACACTACATAAATAAATGAATGTGAAAAATGCGGAAGCAAAATTGTGTGAGAACAACAGGGGCTAATGGGAGAGAGAGAGAAGAGGCAGAACACTGGGTGGGGGCAAGTATGCTTGAAGTACTCCATACACTTGTATGAAAAGGACCACGTGCAACCCTGCATAATTAAAATAATAACACCAGAAAGAAAGGGCTATTGGGACATCGCACAGGCAAAGGAAGTTCCTGCTGTCAGTGGTGTTGGGGTTAAGATCTGGGATCTGTACACTAGGAACAAGCAGGTAGGCATATGCAGTGCTCTGCAAGGGAACACAGGACATACGTGGTGATCTCTACAGAGTTGGATGTGGTGCGAAATGTCAACAAAATGAGTGAAATCTGGTCGTGTTATGAAGGTGTTGGAAGATGACTGAAGTTGGAGTCAGACACTTCTAATGTCAGATGTGTTTAGAAAACTATCTCAACAAAAGCACACATAAAAGATAAGAACAGATCAAGAGAGGGCTGGCAAGATGGCTCAGAGGGGCTTGCCTTTAGGGGCTTGCCACAAAGCCTGACTGAGTTTGATCCCCAGAACCAACATAGTAAAATGGGAGAACAGACATCTGCAAGATGTTCTCTGCCCTCCACACATGCTGCACAAATGTATGAATGCACACACACACACACACACACACACACACACACACACACACACACACACACACAAAATAAGTGTTAAAAATAAAAAGAACAAGGAGTCAGTGGAGGAAATAAGCATAAGAAAGTAAGTGTGGGGCTGGAGAGATGGCTCAGTGGTTAAGAGCACTGGCTGTTCTTCCAGAGGTCCTGAGTTCAATTCCCAGCAACCACATGGTGGCTCCCAACCATCTGTAATGAGATCTGGCTCCCTCTTCTAGCATGCAGGCAGAACACTGTATACATAATAAATAAATCTTTAAGAAAAAAAAAAAGAAAGTGTGGCAGTGATGGCATGGACTGAGGTCATGAGTCCTTCCACATTGCTGTAGTTGCCATGGATAACCTTGACCAGGAGGAGCTAAGCATTTGGTGCTCCAGGAAGCAAGCTGAAAATCTTGAGTGAGTCATCATACTTCTCATGGTTTACACTCATCACAAACATAGGGGCTGCAACAGAAAGAGCAGACATGATGGCCCTGTTGGCTCCACTCTTCAAGTGAGCCCAGTCTTCTCCATTATAGTGAAGACACCAGTAGATCCTACAACATACTGGGCACCAGCATCACCTCATTTGATATTGTCAGGATCTCATTCCTGGAAGATGGTGATGGTCTTCCCGTTGATGGCAAATTCTGAGTTCTCAGCCTTGACTGTACTGTTGAACTTGCCATGGGTAGAGTCAGACTGTAACATATAGACCATGTAGTTGAAGTCAATGAAGGAGTCATTGATGGAAACAATACCCACCTTACCAGAGTTGAAGGAAGCCCTGGTAACAAGGTGCCAAATATGGCCAAATTTGTTCACTTTGATCTTCACCAATAATGCCTCAACATGTATGAGAAAATACAGCTGTCTATAGAATAGGGAGGAGCAGAGAGCTGCTTTAAATTTTTAATGTAAAAAGCAGATTTACTTTAGAAATTGGATATTAATGGAAATGAGTTAAAAAAAAAATGTGTGGCCTATAAGTCATTGTATGTGAATCAATAGTTCTCAATTATTCTTTTTCTCAAGTTCTTTAGGACTCTTACCAATTCCTGTGCCTCAATTCCAAACAATATTCCTCTTTTTGTTTGTAGAAAATGGGGGAGGGGTAGTGATAGATTGGATCCCAAAGGAATGCCAGAGTTGTGGAACCCCCACAGAGTCTCCAAGTAACAAGAGCTATTGGGGTCTAGCCCCAGACAACTCTTTCCCAGAGTCCAGACGAGACACTACAAGGGACTGGTATCTAATCTGAGTAATAATGAATGAATCTACATACTGTTAGTTATTTTGCGGCGCTCTTACCCTGCAAGGAAATGTCAGGAAACACGACAGAATCCGCTAACAAGAGTTTTATTAAGATAAAAGGGACAGACGAGTGCCCAGGCCTGTGGGAAAGACATGTGTGTAGAGAAGAAGAAGGAGGGAAGAAGAAGAAGTTGGGAATATGGCGCTGGCTTATAAAGGCTGGGTGGTGAACGCACATACACAGGTCGCGGTAACTTCACGAATGCACGTAGATCACATGGTTGCGTTGAGCGCTCTTATGCAACCACGCAAAGTCACGGATCCTGGTCACTCGAGACACTTTGACCAGGCAATGGCTATTTTGACCTGGAACTGGCTAGGCGGAAGTGTCCAGGTCTGCTGGGTATGTGCAAACACGGTCAACAGTGGGGGGGTGTTGTGAATCCATCACATACACCATGCTCTTTCAGTCCATTCACTTGATTCTTCTAAATCAATTCTACAAGTGCTGTGGGGGTACCAATTTATATACACTTACAAGCTGTAATTCTTTGACAATGCAATTCGAGGCTTTCAGGTCATAGAGAGAGGTGATAGGCTCCACACAAAGAGCAGCAATTGTCAGCTTTCATTTACAGCCCAAAAGGGGAATGACTAATAGTCAATAAGAACTAAAATCGGTGCTCAGACTATAGTCTTAGAAGAGGCGAGGTAAAATGTTGGAGTCTACATGTCAGTATAAGTCACTAGTAAAGCAAAACTGCCTTTTATTCCTTCAGCGCCATTTCTCGCCAGTGGTGCCATTTTCTGGCAGGGCAGGGAAATTGTTCTCAGTAGCTAGGCAACCTGCATTACAGTAAGTAGCACTTGGTTCATAAAAGCACTTTAGCTCTGAGTTAATAGCTAAAGGGGGAATCTTTGGAACTAAGGATAACACCTGGGCTATAGGAATAAAAGAGGAATTTAAGCTTAATTTGCACAAGAAATGAGGCTTGGCACCTATCATCTGCCTGACCTAGGTGATTGTCTCATAGAGTCAGTGGAAATATTAACTCTCTCAGGAACTAGCAGATGGCTGAATACCAACCTGGTAATAGCAAGCAGTAAATCTGTTAAATTAGGGTCTTGTGTTAATAAACTGGGGTGAGGGTAAGGAATTAAGGATTTAAGGTTAGTGAGGTTATCTTCTCTTATCTGTAGGTAAGATGAGCTCGGGGCACACTAATGCTTATCTATCTGCAGTCTGTCCTTGGATGTTGAGAAATATCTCAGATGAAATACTTTTGTCCGGAGATGGCCCTGGCCACATGTTTGCTAATGAAGATAATGACAGAAAGGCAGACTCTAAGTCTGTGCTACAAAGAGGAACAAAGGCTTGATTATGGGAAAGGAGTCTTGACTGTGTGACTGTTATCAAACACAGCTGGGGGGTGTTATCCAAATACCTCAATAGTGTATGGGAAATTGTGCCCAGTGAGTCATCAACCACACTGTTAGAAGTTCTTAGAAAAGAATCAAATGGGAAAGCTACAATAGCGCACAAGAAATTCACTGCAGGGAACAGCTAATACATTCAAAAGCCAGTATCACCAAAACTCCTTGAGTCTTGGCTTCCCTCTGGAAGAGCCCTTGGTTCTTCCTGGTATCAGCTTTGCCAGTGCCAGCTGAATTCTTACTTCATATTTCTGCGGCTCACAGCATCCAAGTTGAATCTGCTCTGCATTATTAAAACATTATTGTTATCTAAAATTATTTAAGATAAGCAATGCCATCATGCTAACAGGTAGTGTATGCAAAGGAAAGCAACTATGTCTAAGCAAGGGGTCTTCGATATGAAGCTGTGTCGAATCAATGAGACAGCACGTACACATCACCTAGCACAGCGCTCAATGGACTGATGGACACAGCATCAGAGACTACCAGCCAAATCCATTCCCTACTTTGTATATACGAGGCACCCAACTAGGTTGCATTTCCCAGCCTTCTTTGCAGTTAGGTATAGTAACATGACAACAGACATCAAAAATACATGAGTCAAAATAATGAGTGACACACCACTGGGTTAAGTCCTCCACACTGTCCCCTTTCTTTGAGCTGAAAACGCAGTTGTGATTGCAAGCCAGTAGCTAAATATGCTACCTTTGGGAATGTCTCGGGGACACAGAAAAGGAACCTGGGTCCTATGTGGCCACATGGAGCAGAGTTGCTGATCCATTTGTCCTGGACTAATGTGTAGGTTTACACTGCTCCTGTTATGGCAGACCTGCCTTTGCCCCCAAAGAATGCAATATTGTTTTCCATAACTACTTTTGCAATGTCATCTTTCACATGTATAAGCATTTAAAATAGCTACAATTTCCATACACGTGTTGTGCTGGATAGTTTTATGCCAACTTGACACAGGCTAAAGTCATCTAAGAGGAGAGAACCTCAACTAAGAAAATGCTTCCATAATATGCGGCAGTAAACAGTCTGTAGGGCATTTTATTAATTAGTGATTGATGGGGGAGGGCCCAGCTCATTGTGGGTGGTACCATCCCTGGGTTGGTAGTCCTGGGTTCTGTAAGAGAGTAGTCTGAGCTAGCTATAGAGAGCAAGTGAATAAGTAACACTACTAATGGCCTCTGCATCAGCTCCTGCATCCAGATTTCTGCCATGTTTGAGTTCCTGTCCCAGCTTCCTTCTGTGATGGACTACAATGTGGCGGCATAAACCAAATAAGCCTTTTCCTCCCCAACTTGGTTTTTGGTCATGGTGTTTCATCACAGCAATAGAAACCCTAACTAAGATATTTGCAATCTGTTAATTTCATTTCTCATAATCACAATTACATTCTAGCATTCAAACATTATCCTCAAGGGTCTTAGGAGATGGCTCAGTAGTATTTGTTATTCAGGAATGAGGACAAGAGTTCACATGCCCATATCCCATATAAATGTTGAGTGGACATGGCAGCCACTTGTAATTCCAGCACTCAGAAGGCAGGAGATGGTGGTGGCGGTTTGTGTGTCCTCAGAATAATGTAGCCAGCCAGACTAGCCATATGGGTGAGCTCTGGGTTCAACTGAGAGACCCTGCATTGGTGAATAAGGTGGATAATATTAAGTAAGAGTCTAGACATCAATATCAAGCCTCTATATGCTTGTATACACATCATCCTTATACACACAAACAAGCATTGTACATATACACACCACATACATACCCATGCAATAAGTAAAATTTTAATTTAAAAGTTATCTTTATTTGCTTTAAAATCGAAATTGCTCATATGAATCTGTACAGTGAAAGACAGGCCCTTGAGGTTCTCTTTTGATTAATGACTCAGTCACATGCAGTGATCAGAGAAGGTTGGAAATTGTAGTGACTCTTCTGTGGGGTCACCAGTAAGGCCAAGTCTCCCTCGCCCAGCAATTACTCTTCCTAAAACAACCCAACTTCCTCAATGGAAGCTGAGACCATTCTAAAAGCATCCAGAACTTTCTTGATGACCAGATTCCCATTGTGATTCTTCCCTTCATAGCCAAACAATGTAACCTTTTGATTTTCTGTCATCTAAAATATTTGTGATCTTGGGTCCTTGAAAAGCCCAGCAGGAAATAAGTCCAGTGTAGTATCATTTCAAGATAATAGACATTGTTAAAATATTCTAGATAAGATGGTAATGATGACAGAAAAAGCATTTAGGGTTAGGGATTTAGCTCAGTGGTAGAGCGCTTGCCTAGCAAGCACAAGGCCCTGGGTTCGGTCCTCAGCTCCAAAATAAATAAATAAATATATAAATAATAAAGGAAAAAGCATTTAAGTATCTACAGTACACAAAGCATTGTCTTACCTTCCCTCCCCTGAAGTAAGTTCTCATGGCTAACATTTAGTGTCAGCTTGACTGGATTTAGAGTCACCATGGAAACAGACCTCTGGGTGTGTCTATGAGGGTGTTTTCCGAAAGGTTTAACTGAAGCAGGAAGCCCCTCCCTGGGTGTCGGTAGTACTAACCCATTGGTTGACATCCTGGACCAAATAAAAGGAAAAAGTGAGCTAGACACCAGCATTTACTTCTCTCTGCTTTGTGACTGCAGATACTATGTGACCTGCTGCCTCAAGCTTCCTGCAGCCAGTATGGATTGTGCCTTTAATTCTGAGCCAGAATAACCCTGCTTTTCTTTCTTCTTTTCTTTTCTTATTTTTTCATTTGTTTGATTGTTTGTTTTCGAGACATAGTTTCTCTGTGTATCCCTGGCTGTCCTGGAACTCGCTCTGTAGACCAGGCTATCCTTGAACTCAGAGATCTGCCTACCTCTGCCTCTGCCTCTGCTTCTGCTGGGATTAAAGGGGTGTGCCACCACCACCATCCAGCCCCCACATTTCTTATGCCAGGCATAAAGCTAAACAATAAAAATTCATGGCCACCAACAACAAGATCTACAGTATAGACGTGGATTTTATCTGGGCATCTTGGAAGGAGAAATGAATTTAAACTATTGAGGAACAGAGAGAGGAAAGAGAAGAGAAGAAGTCAACATGTACAGAACAAGAGCAGTGCTCACCTCCCCCCCCTTCCCATTTCTCAACCTCTAGAAACAACTATTACTAAATGTCCTCAGCTGTGTTGAACGCCTGCTCCCCAACGGTGACTTTAGAGACATCACGGAGTCTGCCTAGGGGAAGTGGGTCACTGGGGGCACAGTCTTGAAAGTTATAGCTGCTCTCTTCTACCCCGTTCACCATGAAATAAAGTGACAGTCACACGCAGCCAGCATGATGCCCTGTCTTACCACTGGCCATAATCATGGGCTACGAGCCTGTAACTTTTGGAACCAGGAACCAAAATAAACTCTTGGACCTTGCAAGTAGCTTTCATCAGGCATTTGTCCCAGCAACACAATGTCTAACTAGCTGAGTCATCTTCCTCTGGGATGTTTCAGACAAAAAGGTGTCTGCTTCCCATGTGGACCTGAGCTGGGTTCTTGGTCACTGCTCTAATAAGTCACTTGTTCCTACGCATTGCCTTCAGTTCAGTGGTGATCCTTTACCTCAGTGCTGATGAGATGATAATGGCCTCCATGAAGGGATGAAAGACCATGCTTCCTTTTGGTTTTTTTCTCCTTAATACAAACAAAAACAGAGCTTGGGCTTAAGACATCCAGTGGTTATGAGCACTGCCTGCTCTTCCAGAAGGCCTGGGTTTAATTCCCAGCACCTAAATGGCAGCTCAAATGGTGTTTAGCCCAAGTTCCAGGGGATCCAAACATTATATCATAGAAACAATACTTTCAAAGATGGAAAGTATTAGGGGATATTAAACAAGAATTTCCTAATTATGATGTTTCCTGTTGAAATTCCCCTGCCTGCAGATTATGCCCAAACATTTTGGATTCATTTTTCTACTTCCAGGCACTCTCCAGAAGTCGATCTGTACTTCAGAAAATGAAGTCTTCCTCACAAAGCAAATGAGCCATCTACATTGAAGGCCGCTATTGGTTGTGTGAACTTGAAGAAGCAGCTTTGTTCTTTTGGCCAGGTCGAACTGGTAGGCAGGCCTCCTCTTTATGATGTCTGTTAGGGAGAGGATGACTAAAGCATGCCAATAGAGGAAACACCAAAACTAACATGCCAGATGTGCCCACTGATGCAGCAGCGGTACAAATGGAATGGGAGCAACCAATCACTCTCTCGCTGGATTTAAAGCCCATGCCACAAGACAGAACTCATGCCTAGTTCATTAGCTGAGACAAAAACTCATGGCTGGGTAAGTCATAGGCCCTACAGGAGAAGTTAGTTCCATTATTTCACTAAATGGACATAATTATATACTGCCCCCTAAGTTCTGATATCCATAGATTAGTGCATCTCCTAACCTTCACCAAAGAAGCTTCTTTTTGCAGTAGATGATAATTAATTATAGACCCACAATTGGTCAACATGTAGAAAATAAGAGAGTATAGTGCTCATCTCTAAATAGGACATTTATATCACAGCCCTACATCCAAGGCTCAGAGATTATCATGGAAGAGAGAATGAAAAGGTTGTAAGAGCCAGGGATAGTGAACATCTGCAACAAAACCATATTTGTCAGTCATGATAGGGTCATTGCATATATGAACTCACAAATATGATTGCTTGCATAAGAGCTGAGCAAAACTGAGCCAGTTTAAAGCCCAGCATGGATGAGGGTGGGTGGGGCTCATAAATTCTCACCCCAAGCATATTGGGGGATTTTTAAGGCAACTCTATGTAGTTAAAAGGAGATTTATTTTGGGGTAACCTACAGCCAGTAAGGGGTTCATTACAGGATCTGAGAGAGTTGAGGTGCAGTCCAGTGGGTTTCTCTGGAAAAGTATGCTTAGTCTACCATCCAGTATCCAGGATCACAAGGAACCAAGAAAGCCACCATATCTGGATCCTAGGTCTTAAGGGCTCCAGTCTCGGACCCGCCCCAGGGCAAGTCATAGGTAGGCATGGCAATTAAGTACAGCCTCACTAGGGATAGTACTTCCAGGTGAGAGCTGGAACAGCTACCCACTACATCTCTTCCCTTTTGTCTGAATAATAAAGTTCTGACCTAATACAAGACTATATGCAATATAAATGATTATCAAATATTGTCCAGAAGGAATAAGGGATAATGACCTAGACGAGATTGGAACTACAACCAACAAGAACAACATCAAACAAGAGACACATACTAAAATACTGAAGTCCAGAGAAGTCTGGAGCATAGGTAAATGGCACATTACAAAGATCATTCCAAAACGTGCCCTATCCTAAAGGACCTAAATCTAATACTTAATATGTTCTAGCCAAGATACAAGAAGATTGTAACTATAACTGTTAGTCTTCAATCCCATCAAAGACCTGAGAAGGAATATAATGATACCTGAGAAATGGGAGAAGGATGCAATCAACTTTTGGGAGTCTTGCAAGAGTAGACAGAGACAGCTGGCAGCCTGGACAGTCACCTAAAGTTTCTCAGCATTGTTGGTGCATTCAAATTGGCTACAGGCCTAGAGTATCTGTCAGCAGTTGAGGCAATGGCATTTTCTTTGCCCAGTAGGCCACTTTGTGCCAAGAAGAAGACAAACTTACAAATGGAAATGTCTCAGAAGCTCAACATTCTCTTGGGATCAGATTGGTGCTGCCAAGGAGCAATTGTGTCTTACATCAACAGAATTCCAAGTTATCAAAACATTTAAATGCCATATTCTCTAGGTATATTAAGTGTTTGAGGATTACCTATCCATCTGACATATGTTTCTGTAAGTCTGGAGAACCTAACTAACATAACTATAGAGATGACAAGCATAGGTGACTATAAATCTGTAAATTTTATCTACCTAAATAACCTAAGGACTAAGGCTTCATGTAAACAGTCTGTAAGCAAATGTACAGTAAAAGGACAATGACTTCAAACTTGTGACAATACACAAAATAGCTAAGGCAGAGGTATGAATGTATAGTGCAATATGCAATATGACAATAATCCTAAATATGTATCAATATACCAAATATCCTAAACAGAGGTAGAATATACAGTATGACAAATATAATTTTGCATTTGTATCAATATATAAAACATTTCAAGTAAGAGTAGAAATATATGTACATTACAACAAACATGGTTCTGTAATTGTATCAATATACAAATTATCTGAGATAGGAGTATAAAAATAGTTTACATTTGTATCAATCTACAAGAATCCATAGCTGTAATTTATCTAAGGCTGATATTTTACTAAATTAGTTTACTGTATATACAATAATCTACCTTAATATCTTACACCTATCCATTTCCCTTTTTTTCTTTTCTTAAGGGGAATACTGAGTCCAATGTTTTCTTCCACCCCCAACCCTATAACCATTATCCATAACCCTCAGAAACATGAAAACTTTGGGAAAATGGGGTGTTGTTTTCTTAGAATTGCTTCCTGCTGTTCAGGGGGCGATGGTATCTCTGTGAGGTCCTGTAAGAAAGCTCAGATATTTAGGTGTCAGTTGGACTAACTAGATTCTACAGTCAGTCTCAGAGTAGTGGGGAAGGTTGTCTGAAATTCTGGCTAGATGTGTAGTATGATGAACCATCTTGTAATGGAATTATCTTGGAGAGTTTTCAGTTCAAGGTTGATTGTTGAGTAATGTTTATGAGTACCATGGCATCATTCTGGACTGAGTAGAGTTGTTGCTGTGGGGCCCCATCTTCCCTCTGGAGACTTCAGAGATTGCTATTGGAAAAACTTATTTTTTTTTTTTTTTTTTGCTGTGGAAAAACTTGAACATTATTAATTAATATCAAAATGGAAAGTTTGGATTTAAAGATGATATGATATGTAAGAAAGGATTCCAATAAATCAAGAATAAGCATGGAGAGAATTAGAATCTTGATGACAACGGTCCCTTTTTATTGGGTTTTCTTCTGTCCCACACCAGATGGCTCTTTTGATATGGGACAGAATCTCTTAACCTTTTCTTTTAGCAATATGCTTGGATTTAGAGAAGGAGTGAGCCAAATTCCAACTCCAAAGCCATCTTGGTGTATAATTGAATTGGAACCACAACTCTTCTAGAGTTAAAGAGATAGATGTTAGGCAGTGAGATATTACCCTGTGTAGATTGGTACCAATAGATTCTTTCTTTGTGCTGCAGATGTCTGGATACCCAAGGCCTTATGATTTCTGGAAAATGGGTATTTCTATTATCCTGTAAAGACAAAAACAGAACCCTGCGCCAACCTTTGTGTGTTAAATTTCTCTTACAACTTGCAGAGATGTCACATCAGTGGATGAACTTTTAATTCTCCTCATCAAGGGGTTTCTCCTGTTTTAATCAAATTTTTATTAATTTTGTTATTATCCATAGCTTTACTTCTCCTGCAGAAATAAAGCAAAACCCTTTCCCCAATGTAGGATGTATCCTGGTTTCCATTCTGAGGTCAACACATCTTTGAAGTAAACCGGTTGGTTTAGCTCAGGAGTTTTGTCTGTTGTCCAATGTCTCTCCACAGCTGTTGTTCCTTTCTCACTAGCATTGAGAAAATTGAAGGTTAATAAAGCACTATGCAATCTATTTCTAGTAGTCGTAGATATCAATGGTATGATGTACATACTTTAATCTTCCAAATTCTGCAAAATGAAACACATCTAACTGCCAAATTTAATTTCTTTGTATACCTTTTGGATTGCCTCCTGCAGGTAATGGAGTTTGGTTATAGAAGAGCAAGTAGGACATTTTTTAAAATAATATCTTTGGTTTGTTGCCAAGTGATGGAGAAATCCTTCTTCAAACCTTTGCTATTTATATGGTGTTTCTTATGAAATTCTGAAGCTACTGGCATGTTACCAATTAGTAACTGATCAATCTCATTATTACCTTGTGCTAGAGTTCCTGGCAGACCCATATGGGATCTGATATGTGAGATATATATGATGTTCCCTATTTCTGATGATTTCCTGCAATTGTATGAGTAATGAAGTTAATTCTGTTTTATCAGGAATAAATTCAGCAGTTTCAATATGTAAAACAACTCTCTCTGCATATTGAGAATCAGTGACTATATTGAGGGGTTCTGTGAAGTCCATCAGTACCATAAGAATGGCATACAGTTCTGCCTTTTGTACAGAGCTGCATGGCCTTTGTACTACTTTACTTAAGTCTCCTGATTTATATCCTGCTTTCCCTGATTTATTTGCATCAGTATAGAATGTAGGGACTCCAGAAATTGGCTTTTGTCATACAATGTGAGGAAGGACCCATTCAGTCTTCTTTATGAATTCTATTCTCTTGCTTTAGGGATAATGGTTGTTAATCTCTCCCAAAAGGCTACTGCAGGCTCTCTGCCAGTATTCATTATCTTTCAATAGTGAGGAAATTTCCTCATTAGTTAAAGGTACTATAATTTCTGCTGGGTCCATTCCTGTCAACTGGCAATGTCTTAATTTTCCTTTTTGAATCAAATCAGAGATCTTTTCTATATAAGTCTTTAACTTCTTACTTGGTTTACATGGTAGAAATATCCATTCCAATATAATGTCTTCCCTCTGCATCAAAATACCTGTGGGGGATTGTCTAGAAGGGAGTATGACCAGAATGCATTTAAGTTCTGGATCCACATGATCCACATGTGCTTCTCAAATTGTCTTTTCTACTAGAGCCAATTCCTTCTTGGCTTTGGCTGATAATTCTCTTGGACTATTTAATTCTTTGTCCCCTTCTAGAGTATTAGCCAAATTTGGTAGTCCATCTTTGGGTATTCCCATGATACCCAGTAAGTTGGAAATGCTTCCTAACAATTTTTGAAATTATTAAGAGTCTTCAATTGATCTCTCCTTAGTTGTACCTTTTGGGTTCTGATTTTCTGTAGCTCTATCTTTATATCTAAGTAATTAATAGAATCTCCTCTTTGTATTTTTTTCAGGAGCAATTTGCAGTCCCCAGCAAGGCAAAACTTGTTTTACTTCTTCAAACATACTTTCTAAGGTGCCTAACTTTGGATCAGCTAATAGGATATCATCCATATAATGATAAATTATAAATTGTGGAAACTTCACATGAATTATCTCCAATGGTTTTTGCACAAAATATTGGCACAGGGTAGAGCTGTTTAACATTCTCTGTGGGAAGACCTTCCATTGATATCTCTTGACTGGCTGGGAATTGTTATAATTAGGCACTGTGAAGGCAAATTTTTCTCTATAATTTTCTTGTAAAGGTATGGTAAAGAAAGTCTTTTATGCCAATAACTATTAAAGGCCATTCCTTGGGTAGCAGAGAGGGCAAGGGCATCTGAGTCTGTAGGAAGCCCATAGGCTGAATTACTTTATTAATAGCTCTCATATCTGTCAGCATTCTCCAATTATCAGACTTTTTTAAAAAAAAATAACAAATACAGGAGAATTCCAAGGGCTCGTAGATTCTTCAATGTGCTGAGCATTTAACTGCTCTTGAACCAGCTGTTCTAAAGCTTGTAGCTTCTCTTTCGTCAAAGGCCATTATCCAATCCAGACAGGTTTTTAGTTATCAGTTTTAAAGGTAAGGCAGTTGGTACTTTTGAGAGTTCAACAGCAGTTGTGCTCTGTTTGTGTACAGCCTGAATGGTTGATGACTGTGTTTTATACCATGTTATGATATTATTCCTAGAAACATGCATTGGTCTGTCTTCCCTTTCTGAGACTGTGGGAATTTTAATCTGGGTATTCCACTGTTTGTAACAGTTCTCAGTCCCAAATGTAGTCATAACTACATTTGCCACATATGGCTTCATCCTTCCTCTCTGTCCTTCTGGCCCTATGCACCCAACCCATCTCGAACTCTGTTTTATCTGAGATGAGGTTCCAATCCCTAGAAACTGGACATCTACCTCTTGAAGAGGCCAATTCAGATGCCATGATTTTGGTATAATTATAGTCACATCTGCACCCATGTCTACCAGACCCTCCAGAACAAAGTCATTAATTTGAATTCTAAGCTTTAGTCTTTGTTCATTTATGGAAGTCTGCCAAAATATTCATTTTATTGTGTTCCTTGGAATTTTTGATTCATCTATCAGAGCTGCTCTATCATCCAGTGTAGCACCGTTCTTTACATTAGGCATTGGTTTATTTAATTGTCCTGGAGAGGAATTTCCTCCATAGTGGCTGGAAGTGTTTGGACCATGTTTGATTTGGGGGCCTGCAAGAGGCCCCCTCAGGTGTTTACCACCAGTAAAGAGTAGCCACATATATCTATTATTGATCTGCACTCATTGGTCCAGTATTGCCCTTTGCCACATCTTCTACATAATTCATAAGGTTGGGGTATCCTGTTTGGTTTTTTTTTTTTTTTTTTTTTTTTTTTTTTTTTTTTTTTTTTTTTTTTTTAAGAAAGAGTAGTACTTCTATGAGCATCCATGTATGGTTTTTACTTATATGGCCTGGTGTACCACAGTTAAAACATTTGGTACCACAGGGCCTTCTTCCACCTCTGGGAATTGCCTCTCCTATCCAAGCCTCATTACTATAGTTAAGAGACTCAACACTGTTAGATACTGAATCCATTCTTCCAAAGGAGCTGATCTGACCTTTAATGGTGTAAGTATTCTTTTGCATTCTGTATTAGCATTATTGAATGTCAAGGTCTCAGTTAAAACTTGTCTTTTTTTTTTTTTTTTTTTTTTTTTTTTTTTTTTTTTTTTTTCCAAGACAGGGTTTCTCTGTGTAGCTTTGCGCCTTTCCTGGAACTTGCTTTGGAGACCAGGCTGGCCTCAAACTCACAGAGATCTGCCTGCCTCTGCCTCCCAAGTGCTGGGATTAAAGGCATGCACCACCACCACCCAGCCTAATACTTGTCTTAATTCTTTATCTGACACAACTTTCATTATAGCTGTTGTCAGCCTTTGTAAAAAAAAATCAGTGAAAGGTTCTTGCAGTCCCTGAAATATCGTTGTGTATACCTCAGTTGGTTTTCCTGGTTCTGGAATTTTTTCCCCAAGCATTTAGAGATGCTGCATGGCATAGGGATATTGTATGCTCATCATAAGTGGCTTGTACATTCCTATCAGCAAAATGTCCCTCACCAAGAATTTGATCTTGGGAGATATCAAAACCTCTGAGTTTACCTTGTTGCTCTAAATTTCTTGCCTCTTCTCTCAACCAGCTTTTCCACTTGTAACTGCTGGCTATATTCTAGAACAGCTGAAATTAACTGATTCCAGTCATCTGGAATGATTCTATGTGAGGTAGACCATGAATTTAACATCTGTCTTACATGTATTGAGTGTATTCCATACATGACTATTGCTTCCTTCATGTTTTTTAAAATCCCTCATCAAAATCGGTTGTAATGTAAATTCCACATATGGCTGAGGGTGTCTGTCATCTGCTGGCCTCTCATGGATGATGACAGGATAAGCCATTGTATGAGAGCCATCTGGAGATGTTACAACCTATATGTTTTTGCCCTTCTGCTTATTAGGTCCCTTGTCATGTTTACTGAGAGCTTCTTCCAGGGCTCGCAAATGAGCCCCTAGGGTCTGTTCTAGGGAGTGAACCTCCTCTCTTGTAAGGGATTCCAGATTTATCATGGACTCATGCAACTTTTTATGTTATTCTGAAACACATGATTCCATAGACTTTATTTTATCAGTTAATGATAATCTTTCTTCCTTATAAGTGTTTGAATAGTGATAACTTGGCCCTGTAGATTTATTGTTCTATTCATTAAGTATTCATATTTACTATCAATAAAATTAAATTTGGCTATACATTTATTATTAATGGACTGAAGTTCTTGTATTAAGTTAGCAGATCCTAAACTAAGAAGTTTGTTTTGTTAATCTTTATTACTATCTTGTAAATTCTGGTTAGCAGGTTCCAGGGAAAGAATCTTTTTATGTAGGCCTTCATTGCTATCTTTTAAAGCCTGTATCAGTCCCAATAACGATTCATCTTTGTTATTATTATTAAACCAGTGTTTGAAAGCTGTGTAAATTATTATGGTAAATGACAAAATGGTACAGGCCAGATACACCTTAGGACGGTCGTATATTTCCAGGATAATGTCATTCATCATACAAGCAAAAAAGTTTTAAAATTCTTATGAGGTAATGTTTATGGCCATATTATAAGAATTACTCAAAATTTGTAAGTCAATTTTAAGGTGTAAAATTATCAAATGCTCTTACCTGAAATAAAACACTGGCTTGCTTGTCTTACCATCCTTGCAATGGTTTTTTTGGGTGTAGTAGCACTTTTCAGCCAGCAAGTGTCTCTGGTGTAGCTCTAAAGCAGGTCCTACTGAAGGCTTTAGCTGGCAGCCGCTGGGGGAGCAGTGTCCCGTGTGCACGTGTGGAGGAGGGGGGGGCAGCAGCAGTGAGGCAGTGTAGGCAGATCTTCCTGGGACTCCCTGGAGCTCCAGGGCCCAGCTTGGCTTCTGTGGTCTGGGCCTTCAGTACCCTTCCCTCAGCCAAGATGTTGGTGTGTGGGGTTGAGTGGCCTGAGCTCAGGGTGCAGAGAGCTCTAGGAAGCAAGGATGATGCCCGGCAGCCACGGCTCTGAGGCCCTCTCGGCGCCTCTGCAGCAAGGGGAACAGGTGCCCCCAGGGAGCTGGCTGGGGGGCAGCCTCTGAGCAGCAACCGAGAGAGATGGTGAGACAGTGGAAGCCGTGGGCTCAGCGGGAGCTTGGGCAGGAGCCGGCATGGTTGGGGGAGAGGCCTCACTCACAGAGGCTCTCCTCAGTCTGGGGCTAAGTTTGCTGGGGTCGGGGAGGGACTGGAACCTGACTCAAAAATGGAACCAGACTCCGTGGAGGTGCTCCCTGGCTATATGGAACTAAGCGGGTGCACTTGCCAGGGAGGGAGAAGGAAGGGAACGGAAGGGAAGGGAGGGGAGGGAGGGGAGGGGGGGGGGGGGGGGGGGGGGGGGGGGGGGGGGGGGGGGGGGGGGGGGGGGGGGGGGGGGAGGGGAGGGAAGGGAAGGGAAGGGAAGGGAAGGGAAGGGCAGTACTGGGTGGTTTTGGGCTGAACAGGTAAGCACTTGGTCCCCAGGAGGGGCAGGAATTTTAAAAGAGACAGGAAGGAAGAGGCAGGGAAGGGTGGAAAGTGTGGAAAGCTGCCACAGCAGCCACAGAGGAGGCTGAGGACAGAGGCCACCCAGGCCTTTGGAGTTTGCCCCACATGAGCACCAGATATTGGTGAAATTATTAAGGCAACTCCATGTAGTTAAAAGGAGGTTTATTTGGGGGTAAGTTACAGCCAGTAAAGGGGTTGGTTACAGGATCCGGGAGAGGTGAGATGTAGTCCAGCAGGGTTCTCTGGAGAACTCCACTCGGTCTACTATCCAGCATCCAGGATCACCAGGAACCAAGAGAGCTGGCACATCCCGATCCCAGGTCTCAAGGGCTCCCATCTCAGGCAGGGCAGGTCATAGGTAGGTGTGGCCATTACTGGAAGCCTCACTAGGGGTAGTACTTCCAGGTGAAAGCTGGAACAGCTACCCACTACAAGCTGAGGAACCATTGGCAAATTGGTTCCTAACCATTCCTAAAGGAGGAAGAGTTAATTTTCTTCAGAGATATTGTCTCTGAGAAACTACTCATGCTTGTGTGCCTGGTCCCATACCCATGTCTACAGACGTCACTAAGTGGATGCCAAGTTTAAAAACAGAGTGCAAAAAGTTGGGAGGAAAAATTGGTAGAGAATAGAGAGAAATTAGAGGGGAGGAAATGAAGAGTATATTTGATCAAAAACATATATGAATACATGAAATAACATGTATACATTCAATAACAAAAATATTTAATTTTTAAAATCAAATATGCCTGTGTGGTGCGCGATGGTCCCACCCTCCTTCCCACAATCTGATCCTTACCCACAGGAATCCATTCAGGGTTGGAAACACAATTTTAACCTAGCCACGTGGAGACCTGCCCCAGGATTTTAAAAATCTAAAACTGGCTGAAAGAAGACACTTTTCCTATAGAGATGAAGAAATTATAGGTCAAAGAAAACTCTTATTCTTCTCCATGAAGAACAAGATTTTCCTCACTGTAAAATCAAAACCAAATGCCTGTGAAAACAGAAGGGAGAGTCAGAAGAACACAGAGTGTCGAGTGCCAGCTCCAGCCACGGAGGGCCTGAAGATCACTGTGGTTCTAACACAGCCCTTCAGCTTGCTGAGCTTTCCAATATTCTGTCAATTAAGCTCAAATATGCCTTAAACAACACTGGAGTGAGCTGCTTTTCTTGTAAACAAGATGGCCCTGTGTTACACACTATACAGAATAAACCAGCTTCTCTGGGAAAGGCGGGGCACACAGGACAAACTATTTTTTCAATTAATACAAGAAAGCCCTGCATGTGCAATCTGGAAGTCCTTTTCTGGTCAATAGAATTACCTTATACTTAGCCACATAGGACTTTAAGGAAGTAAATTTCTAATGTTCTAGCATGTCACAAACCTAACACATTCATATTCAGTCAGTTGTGGAGCAGAGCTTTATGAGAACCCCTGTGCTCCCCGAGAGACCCAGCAGCTCCTTTATTATTTTTTTTAATTTAATTTTTGGTTTTTTGTTTTTTGAGACAGGGTTTTTCTGTGTAGTTTTGGTGCCTGTCCTGGAACTCACTCTGTAGACCAGGCTGGCCTTGAACTCACAGAGATCCGCCTAGCTCTGCCTCCCAAGTGCTGGGATTAAAGGCCTGCACCACCACCGTCTGGCCCCAGCAGCTCCTTTATATTGGACCAGTTACACCCGCCACTTGACTTCAGACATATCTGTGGCAATACCTATGGATGTAATTCATGGCAACCTGTGGTCCACGAAGCAAAATGCTTGTGGAGCAAACTGAGAAACTGTACATCAAATCAAATCTTATCTAAGTGATAAAACTAACAAAGCTGTGGTAGTGATTTAGGGTGGTGTGGTCGGTGAGAAATTTTGTGAGCCTCTAATTAGGGTTTGCGCTGATTTGAAAGAACTAACCATGCTGCGAAGACCATCCGTACCGCCCTCAGGCCTGCCGCCTGCAAAGGCCTGCAGAGCCTCAGAACACGAGGTCCCGGCCTGCTGTTTCCTGACACTTCCCTCCAGGAACACTGGAGAGCGCCTGTAGCCTGCTGCACCCGGTCTCAGGTCCCACGAAGAACTGCTTCAGATCCGCACCAAGTCAGAAGTACAGAAAAACTCAGAACCTGGTGAAGCTCTGCCAAGGAGCGGGGTAACTTCCTGACGTCCGGTGCGGGGTCTTCACTCTCATGGGGAAGGAGCGGGGTAACTTCCTGACGTCCGGTGCCGGGTCTTCGCCGTCATGGGGAAGGAGCGGGGTAACTTCCTGACGTCCGGTGCCGGGTCTTCGCCGTCATCGGGAAGAAAGGAACCTCGTGGGCCTGTATTCTATACTGTTCAGCCATGCTCACTTCAAAAGTCATCTGAGAAACACAAGAGGACTTCTTCAACAGTTATCTTGCTCTCCCTCTTCCTCCCTCTCCCAAGACAGGATTTTTCTGTGTAGCCCAGGCTCGAACCCCCACCAATCTGCTTGCCTCTGACTCCTGAGTGCTGAGATTAAAGGCATACGCTACCACACCCGGCTGAGAAACCATCTTGAAGTGGACAGGTGGACAGCGACGAGGAAGAGGCCCAGAGTCGTACTCTGGCCTCCATATTTGCACATACCAGTGTTCTCAAATGCATACACCACATACAGACAACACAGGCAGAAACAGACAACGGAACATTTAAGTTCTTGATAATACATAACAAATTAACTGAATCTCAAATGAAATTTGGAAAGATACTTTGGCAAGAATGGAAAGGAAGCCGATGTCCTTTCTGTAAGAGAACATGCAGAGTTTAAGAGTCTAAATGACATCAGGAAATAGCTGGTCTCTAGATAGACATGTTTGTCCTCTAACGTGATTAATAACTACATCATTTTGGGCTTTGAAATGAAATGGTTTCCCAATGTTGTAAGATAATTCCTATTAAATAAATTGCTTATTTTTTGTTTCAACCTTTTATTCCCAAGGATGAAAGGAACAGACACAGCTTCTCTTCTGAGGAGGGCAAGTCAGTAGTCCATGGGTTGGAGTTCTCCCTTTTATGCTTAGAATAACCCTCAAACTCCTGGGCCTAGACAGTCAGCATTTAAAACTGTTTGTTTGTTTGTTTATCAATCTGACTATGTGTGTGAGAGAGTCAGCACAGGCTGGAATGTACTATGTGGAGGTCAGAGGACAATTTGTGGGAGTCAGCTCTTTCCTTGACCTTATGGGTTCTGGGGTTCAAAGTCAGGTCATAAGGCTTAGTGGTAAAAGTCTTTACCTGTTGAGCAATCTCACCTGCACTGAAGGGTTAGTTTTTATGTCATGGCCTAAGGTTTTCAGCTCCCTACAGCTAGTAGAGTGAGGGACAGGCAGTAAGTCACCTTTCCTCTGCATAACAATGGCGGTGATGGGGTTCCACAGACAACATCTGCAGCCGGTCCATTCCTCCCATGCTGCTCTGCGGCTGGCCCCTAACTCCCCTGTCCCAGAACGTGCTGGAACTGATTCATAGGCTCACACGAGTTCTGCTGTGCTGCAGCCCCATGACCTCGACGGTGCTTCTTGCACACACAGCACATGCCCTGGTGTGAGAGCTTTAATCCTGGGCTTCTGGCCGGGACAGTTTGCCCTCCATTTTTGCCCTTGGATGATTCATCCCATCAACTACTCAGAAAGGCTGTCTTGGAACATCTGTTTCACATGGGACGCTGCCAGTCTTCATCCCTCTTCCCTATTTCATCCTTCTCCCTGGAACTCAGCGCTACATGATGTTATCTTACACACTCACTTTCTGTCTCTCTGCTGTGAATACCTAAGGGCGAGGACTTTGTTTAGTTCACCACTGAATGTCCTGTGCCTAGAAAAGCAGGGCTCACAGAGCATGTTGCAATGGATTCATACCTGAGTCAGTGAGTGAGTGAGTGAGTGAGTGAGTGAGTGAATAGTGAGTGAGTGAGTGGGTGGGTGAGTGAGTGAGTGGGTAAGGAGTAAGTTTTTAACGATAGTGTTTATTTATGTGTATCACTGTTTTCCTTACACACACAAACACACATTCACACATTCACCACTTGTATGCAGTGCCTACAGGGGTCAGAGGGCACTGGACTCCCCGGAACTGGAGCTACAGAGTTACCAGCTGCCATGTGGGCGCTCTGCAAGAGCAGCCAGTGTTCTTTTTTGTTGTTACTGTTGTTGTTTTGGGTTTTTCGAAACAGGGTTTCTCTGTGTAGCCCTGGCGGTCCTGGAACTAGCTCTATAGATCAGGCTGGCCTCGAACTCAGGAGATCCACATGCCTCTGCCTCAGCAGTCAGGGTTCTTAACCACAGAGCCATCTCTAGCCCCAAGCATGGGCTTTGGAGGTAGCAGGCTCTTCTGTCTATGAGCTGTCTGAACTTCATCTGGCTCAGGGTTACTGTACAGATTAAAGGAAGGAATATGGGAAACAGAATAACCAGTTTTCCCATTGCTCCAGCCCTCTTGCTGAATAGATGGGAACCAACAGTAAACTGAGGCAGAGGACCTATACATAGCAGCATTTCTAATCTTAAGACTATTATTTCTAGGTAGAGAAGAGTAAAAACTCTTACCCCTGCATAAAGCTCTGCTTAGCAGGTATTAAAATTCTTTAATATATGCATGCACTTTGACCCAGCCTTATTTCTGCAATCAATTTAATCTTAAGAAAAAATAATCTATAGGAGCAAAGGTTCAGCTACACATATTTTTTCATAGCCTTATTAATAATGGCAAAAATTAGAAGCGCATTCAGTGTTTGATAGGAAATTGATTTAATAAGTTACAGTATGCCCGTGTTATGTAATATTGCATGGCAACTTAGAAGGAAATTGTAGAATATTTAATAACGTGAGAAAATGCTTACATGTAGTCCATTTAAAAAGACCAACCTGGCCAGCAAGCCAGCTCAGTCAGCAGGGGCTGGCCACCAAGCCTGAATGGAGTCTCCAGATTGTCCTCTGACTTCTGCCATGCTCCATGCCGTACACAGCACCCCCACATAAACACAGACATATACAGAAAATAAATAAATGTGAAAACATAATACTAACCTGTGCCAAGAAAAATATGTTTGATTAAACTCATGGTAAAGCAATTATATTTTCTGTATTTTTCAATAAGTAAACATTATTTTCATAATCGATATATTTATTTGATTTTATTCATTCGCTTTTCTGGCTCAAAGAATTGAACCCAGGACCTTGTGCCTGCTAGGCTAGGCTAGCCTACAACTGATGTGTTAAGTTTTAGGAAGAACAGCTTGCTGAAATCTTCATGACAAAATGCTACTGCATTTTATGGGGGAGGAAATGAGAGGATCCTAAATTTGAAGGCATGTCCCTGGTCCTTGTAGAATGGATCTCTTATCTTCTTTGCTAAGTGTCATGGCTTTATTTATTTATCTATTTATTTATTTTATTTTTTCAAGACAGGGTCTCACTATGTAGTTCTGGCTCTCCTGGAACTCACTCTCTAGACCAGGCTGGACTTGAACTCACAGAGATCCTCCTCTACCTCCTAAGTGCTGGGATTAAAGGCGTGTGCCACTGTGCCTCCTTAATGTCATGGTTTTAAGTGAGCAATCCCGCTGAAGACCTTGGCACAAGGCAGATCCCAGAGTACTCCAGCTTCATGACTGTGCGTGTGTCTGAGCCTCTACATTACTCTGTTAGCACATTTAACTGATGACCGTAGCTGTGGTGCATTTTTTAAAAGTCAAATTGACTTAGAGCATTGCTCATTAGATTTAAGTACAAGATGATTCATCATTTACGGTAAATGTATTAGATAGATTACTCTGTAAGATTCACCATTGTCAGTGTGGCAGGCCTGCCTGGAAATTAAGGATGAGAGGGGAAATTAGAGGAGAGAGATTCCTATCTGTGATTTGAAATTCAAACTTAAACAGCTATGGTGAGCATCTGAGCCTCAATCAAAGAGGACCAAGGCATCTGCCACATGTCTAAGATGGTCCCCTCTAATAATAGCTCGGGATCTCCTGGTGAGTGAATGCCTTGCTTCATAAGGAAAAGTGAGGCTCGCGTGTTAAAATACTTTAAGGAGTGTTTCCTTACCCTTTAAAGAGATATTCACCATGTAGCTTGGCTGCATATGTGATCCATGTAACTAACAATCGTGGAGTCTCTGCTGGTTAAATATAGCTTCAAACCAGCAGCGTGTTCAGCTGGGGGCCCTAGCTCACCAGATGTTGTTCCACTAATAGTGAGTGAGCTCATCCCTTGTGTAGACGGTTATTCATTTGGGAGAGAATAATGAAAGTGAGACAATCATTACATCACCTTTTCCTGTACATTACCCTCCCCTACAGCTAACAAGGAAACATGCTGCCTAGGCAGATGTAAGCTAAGTCATGTTCTTGCTTTCGTGGGTCTATGAAAAGTGAATCATGGTCACCCTTGCCCAAATGAAGCTTTAACATACTGTTTGATCATGTGCGTTTGGAGAACTGGATTTGGGGAGGGTTGCCATCTCTGGCTGGAGCATGTGGGTGTGAGATCTTGCCCCTAGCAGCACTGTCCTTCCTTTGCTTCCCTGCACACTTATCTCATTGTCCTCAGATGGCCACTGGGGAGGCAGAGATGTTTCTAGAAGCATAAAAACTTCTGAATAATGGAGTAAACTTTTAAAATAATGCTTATGAGATCATGTCTTTTTTCGTTTGAATGACTCATCTGGGCTACCTATCAAGCCACAAGTTCAAGCTAGGATAAAATTAATTTATAGATAATATTGTAAAGGGGGCAAGATATTACAATATATTACATGTTCATTATCTATATAATAAAATACACATCACAATATGTAACAAATATTTATACACAAATGTGTGCATATTTATCAAAGCCAAAAGCAGAGGCTAGAGAGATGGCCCAGCATTATGAGTTTATATTGCTCCAGAGTTTGGATCCCAATACCCACACTGGGTGGTCACAATGACCTGTGACTCCAGCTCCAGGGGACCTGATGCCCTCTTGTGGATTCTAAGGATACTGCACTCATGTGCACAAACCTACAACCCTGTTATACACACACACACACACACACACACACACACACACACACACACACAAGCAACTTTTGTGTAGGAAATCAGGATTATCTTTAGAAAACTCACATTTATTAATTAACATCCTTAGCTCCCTACTGAATTTTGTTTCAGCTACCCTCTGAATACAGGATGGCTCAGCAACATGCAAATTAGCCATGTTTTCTAAGACCTCAACTTTCTGACTTGGTGCTCCTCTTGTCTTATTCATCTTTTTAGAACGACATCACAGAAGAAAGGTCCACCGCTAATGACAGCAACTTGAGGACTATGGGGCCCTGGTACCAGCTCCTCACTTTCTGGTCAGCCAGGCGAGCTTCCTGGAGGGACTTTGTTGGCACCCAGGAAGAAGTCTAGTGGCTGAGACAATACTTGCCCAGAGATAAAGCCTTCATATTCTTGATTTCTGTTCTCTTCTCTCCCATGTTGGCCCTGATCTCAATCTGCCTCCTTCCATACTTATTTTCTACAAAGAGCACTGACATGAAAAGCAGGGTTCCGGGGAGTGGTCCCCAGATCCACCCCTTTCTCTGTTCCCTCCAGATGTCAAAGTTCCCACTTGTAAAACTAGAGCAATAAGGAGACCAGTGAGTGGTGAGTTTGCTTGGTTGTCGGGTTTTTCCTGGGGCAGATGAGACCCGGTCAGTGTGTGTGTGCAGAGGTTTCTAGAATCATGTACATTGAATTTTGAGAATTTTTCTATTAGGTAGTAAGCTTTGGGTGATTTTTCTCATTCTTCTTGCTAATTTCTACATTACTGGCATTTAAAACATAAGCATGTTTGTAATGGAAGGAATAAAAATATTATAATCCAATTTTAATATGGATCAATTACTATATTTTTCCAGAATAGATACTGACCCAGATTCTATTTACCCACTCCAGAGCAGTTTCCTTAGTGGGGAAATCACACCTCATTATATCCGCGCCCTTAGAGTCCCCTCCCAACCTCCTCTGTGCTTGGCAGGGTAACTTGCTTTGACCAATGGGGCTACAGTAAGTAAGCAGAGGTCTACAGCACTCTCCTGAGAGCCTGTGCTGAGCTGCAGAAGACTTTCAAGTTTCTCTTGTCAACCCCGTGTGTGTGTGTGTGTGTGTGTGTGTGTGTGTGTGTGTGTGTGAATGCTCATATGTGTGGAGGAGCCCACATAGGCCAGAAAAGGTTGTCACATCTCCTAGAACCAGAGTTAAGGGTGCTGTGAGCTGCCATGTGGGTGCTGAGAACTTACCCAGGTCCTCAGCAAGAGTAGTAATGTTCTTAATCACTGAGCCATCTCTCCAAATCCTTTACCTCTGTTTCATTTACTGTTACCTAAAAAGGCAAGAGTTAGTATGCTGGTACACATCAAAGTGGACATTCTTCTCAGTGGGCAGCTTTGCAAATCCCACCGCATACAGAGAGTGTCTCTGACCCAGCTCACCATATAGTCCTCATCTTTCTCTATCCATGGTAAGACTGCTGACTGACTAACCTCTGCCCTTTGCTTTCTTCTTTATTCCTTTAAACAGAGGATTTACTTTGAAACTTTTTCTGGGTGTATTGGGGGGGTGTTGTTTTTGCTTTGAAATGGGGTTTATGTATCTTGGGCTAGCCTGGAATCTGTTGTGTAGCTGAAGCTGACTTTGAACTCCTGACCTTCGTGGTTCCATCTCCCAAGTTCTGGAATTACAGACTTGTGCCACTAGACCAGATTTATACAGCACTGGGGACAGAATCGAAGGCTTCATTCACATTAGACAAGCATGTATCAACTAAACTCCACCCCCAGCCCCTTGGGTACAACTTTCTTCACATAAAAAGGAGATTTAGAGCGAGGTTGTTTAAGTGACTGCACTGTGATAACATTTCCTTTTAAGGTGCTGCCCTATCTCAGCATTGTCTAGATGCTTTGCCTTTTCGCTTTCCTTGCTTAATGCCATAGTCTTTCCTTTTCTCTTCTGCTGAGGTAGAAAGAGAAAGATTCAGAAAGGTTTTAGTGGGTGAAGAAACAGACGGTTCTTCGGGCAGCGTCAGGTACCTCATGAGCCTGGCACACACAGAGCCTAGCAGGAAGCTATGGACGGCTCCATTCACTGCCTGGGTGTCCTCAAGCTCTCCAACCTCGGGAGGAGAGGGGACCCGCGGGACATGGGGAACACAGGTCCAGCTGGAAAGGCAGCTGCAACTCAACCCCAGCCAACCACAGCCGTGTGGGAACACAGACTCAGTCTTTCCAAGTCAGCAACTTTTCCCGAAAAAAAGCTAGAGATTAAGATTTTTGTATGAAACATCTCCATTTAAAGCTGCCAACTAAATCAAAATTAAAAAATAAAGATAAAAAACACTGGGAGGGTCAATGTATGTGTGAGCCAAATACAGCTTAAGTGTCAGGGCCTGATTTGGCTTGCCTGCCTGTACTGTCTGCTTCACATTCTAAATTCTCTCGGAACTGGAAAGTGCTCACTACTCAGAATGACCTGGTAATGTTTACAAGGACCTCGGACTGTGGTGATACATTGTGTACCCTAATAAACTTGCCTGAGGATCAGAGGACAGAGCCAGGCACTAGATTAGACATAGAGGTCAGGCAGTGGTGGCACATACCTTCAATCCCAGTATTTGGTAGTCACACATCTTTAATCCCAGCACTTGAGATCTTATTCCTCTGCTTAGGAAGCACATACCCTCTTAGTCCCAGAAAGTAATACCGCAGGGCAGAGAAAGGTATATAAGTCATCAGAAAACAGGAACTCACTCTCTTCAGGCTGAGGATTTCACAGAGGTAAGAACCAGGGTCTGGCCGCTCTGCTTCTCTGATCTTTCAGCTTTCACCCTGATATCTGGCTCCAGGTTTTTTATTAGAAGACCATCTAAGATTCAAACAACATTGGACAGCTCGCGAAGACACCTGCATATACACAAATTCTGAATAGTAAAATTGGACCCAGCAGTCACTCAGCAATGCAGAGAAAACAACTTCTCAAAGAACTCTTGCTTCTGAGCTGGTCAAAGTGCTGTATGCTTTTAATCCCAGCACTCATGAGGCAGAAGCAAACTGATCTCTGTGAATCTGAGTTTCAGTTAGCCAGAGCTATGTTTTATCACACCATAGGAGTTATTTCTCTGTTACTGTGATAAAAATACCAGGACTAAAAAGAACTGAGGAAGAAAGTTTATCTTGGTTTATGGTTCTGCATGGAGAGCTCGTAACAGAAGGTAGCCAGAGCAGGAGGCTTAGCCATCACATCTCAGTCACACTCACAAGAAGCAGAGAGAGTAACCAGAAGTGGATGGAGGCTATAAACGCACAAAGCCCACCTCCAGTGATGTGCTTTCTCCAGCAAGGCTCCACCTCCTAAAATCTCCATATGCTTCCCAAACAGTGTCAGCAAGTGAGGACTAAGCATTCAAATACATGCTCCTATAGGGACATTTCTCGTTCAAACACCTCATCCACTAACAGAAAGGAGGAGGAGAAAACTGTTCTGAAGGATGAGAAGGCAGAAAAAAAAATGAATGGATCACATGCAGTAAGGACCTTCTTACATCACAACATGGCACAAGATAGAAGAGCTATTGAGTATGCAAGGTAGATACACAGAAGGGCTCAAACTTCTCAGGAACCCACTCCCACAACAACAAACTGACTAACAGCATTAGCCCTTGTGTGGAGGCAAGAACCCTCACAAGCTTTTAAAGATCTCACCTCAGTCTAGTATGGTGGATCTCGACCAGGACTGGAGAGGCAGGGGCAAGTGGACCTCTGTTAGCTCCACATCAGCTTGGCCTACCTCAGTTCCAGGCCAGCTAGAGCTGCATAGTGAGACCCTCTATATTAGTTACTTTGCTGTTTCTGTGGTAAAATACCATGATCCCTAAGGAAACATAGAGAAGAACATGTGGGCTTACAGTTCTAAATGGTCAGAGTCTGTGGTAATGAAGAGAAGGCCGCAGGCATCATGGTTGGAACTGCAGCTGAGAGCTGAGGGTCTACATCTTAAACAGCTAACATGGGGCCAAGAGTGAACTAGAAATGACACATAGGGTTGAAACCTCAAAGTCACACATCTCCTCCATCACAGTCACACCTCTCAAGCCCACCCAAGCCACCACATCTGAGCCTGTGGGGGACATTCTCAAATCATCACATTCAACCCCACCCTTGCTAAAAACGAAGGGTCCTATTATCCTATTTTTCTGCTCAACCATAAATGGAACTTCTACATCACTTCCCCCAAGGCTCCTGGATCATCAGAAGAGGGGATGGAAAGATTGTGTCTTAATTAGGGTTTCTATTGCTGTGAAGAGACACCATGACCATGACAACTCTTAATAAAGGAAACATTTAATTGGGCTTTCAGTTTCAGAGGTTTACTATTTTTCTTTTTAGATTTATTTATTTTATGTATGAGTGCTCTATCTGCATGTACAACTTTATTCCAGAAAAGGGCATCAGATCCCATTATAGATGGTTGTGAGCCACCATGTGGTTGTTCAGAATTGAACTCAAGACCTCTGGAAGAGCAGCTAGTGCTCTTAACTGCTGTGTCATCTCTCCAGCCCAGTTTCAGAGGTTTAGTCCATTAGATAATGATCATCATGGTGGGTGCAGACATGATGATGGTGGAGCAGCCAAGAGTTCTATATCTGGATAGGCAGGCAGCAGGAAGAGAGAGTAACACCAGTCCTGGCTTGAGCTTCTGAAACTTCAAAGTGACACACATCCTCCAACAAGGCCACACCTACTCCAACAAGGCCTCACCTACTCCAACAAGGCCACACCTACCACAACAAGGCCACACCTCCAATAATGCCACTTCCTATGAGCCTGTGGGGTCCAATTTCATTCAAACCATCATAGACTGTAAGAACCAGAGGTCAGGGAGAACTGTTGTGTAAGAGTGTCCTCTGGAAACAACAGGGCCATGGAACTCAGGAATTCACAGCTGCTGGGATTGTCTAGACAAGATCTGCTCAAAGTCAAGGCAGTCAACATTCCACCATGAGGAGCTGCTGACAGTTGATGGTTGCTGAGAGAGGGAAAGTCAGTTTTCCTCAGAGATGTGTTCCCTGGTGGTTGACCAAGCTCTGGTTAATGACTTCATCCAAATGCGTAAGTGGACAACACTTATTAGATTTAGTGAATTAATTTTAAAAGGACATGAAAATGGGAGGGAACATGGGTAGGATCCAGGAAGAGTTGAAGGGATGAAGTAGGGTGAATATGATCAAAATTCATTGTAGAAACATATGAAATTCTCAAAGAATTAATTTTAAAATATTATATTTTAAAAAATCTCTCAACACTGTTGGTCCAACCTATGAACTTTGGAACACACATTCATCTATGGAATGCAGCCTTCCTTCTGTTTACAGACGAGGAAGGAAAGAAATGTCTTGTATTTTCTTCTCGCCTCATAAGGATGTTAGGGCCCTACCCTTAAGACATGTGGTTTTTTTTTTTTACATGTATAATATAAAATGTAATTACATGTAATTATAAAATATAATTATATCATTTTTCCTTCTTCTCATTCCTCTCTCTAACTCTTCCCATGAACCCCACCCCTTGATGACTCTCATGTTCAGATAGATGATAGATGATAAATAGATACATAGATAGATGATAGATAGATAGATAGATACATAGATACATAGATGAAATAGATAACTAAATGTATAAACACAATCTGCTTAGTCCATAAAGTTACTTGTATGTATATGTTTTCATGGATATCCTTAATATTGGATAACCAATGGTGGGTGGTGATTTGAATGAGAATGCACCCACGGGTTAATATATTTGAATACTTGGTCTCCAGTTGATGGAAACTGTTTGGGAAGAATTAGGTGTGACCTTGTTGGAGATGTGGTGGGGTTGGTTTTGTGATTTCAAAAGCCTCTGTCATTCCCAGTTAGCTCTCTGTCTACTACTTAAGGATAAGGATGTGAACACTCAAGCTACTGCTCTGGCTCTATGCCAGCCTGCTTGCTGCCGTGCTCCTGTCGCAATGGCCACAGACGCTAACCCTCTGCATCCATGATCCCCAAACCAAATCCTTTCTTTTGTAAGTTCCCTTGGTCATGATGTTTTGCCACCGCAACAGAAAAGTAACTAAGCCTGGGGACTCCTCCCTGGGGAAGATTATTTCCTCTGCATGCAGCACTCCACAGTCGCCTGTAGTTTTTTTGTCCTTAAGATGCCTTTTGTTGATCTATATAGTGAGTTCTAGGACAGCCAGATCTAAAAAAAAAAAGACTTTTTTTACTTCAATTATCTTAATGTCTGTGTCAGTCACTGTTCTATTGCTATGAAAAGAAACTATGACCCCATGACCACAACATTTATAAATGTTATAAAGAAAACATTTAATTGGGGCTGGCTTACAGTTTTAAAGGTTCAGTCCATTATCATCAAGGTGGGGAGCATGGTGGTGTGCAGGAAGACATGGTGCTGGAGAAGGATCTGGGAGTTCTACATCTGGGTCTGCTGGTGGCAAGAACACACACACACACACACACACACACACACACACACACAAGAGAGAGAGAGAGAGAGAGAGAGACAGACAGACAGACAGACAGACAGACAGAGACAGAGAGGTCTCACTATGTAGATCAAGCTATACATATACATACAAGTAACTATGTATTAAGCAGATTGTGTTTATATATCTAGTTATCTATCTCATCTATCTATCTATCTATCTATCTATCTATCTATCTATCTATCTGTCTGTCTTCCTGCCTTTGTATTTTGAGGGCTGTGATTTAATTATGCCACCATGCCCAGCCCATATAATTTTTTTTATAAATGTGTATGTCACTGTGGAAGCCCAGCTCTCCTGCCTCCCAGTTGTTGTTGTTGTTATTTGCTTGTTTGTTTGATTTTGTTTTTGTTTTTGTTTTTGTTTTTTTGGAGACAGAGTTTCTCTGTGCATCCCTGAAACTCTATCTGTAGTCCAAGCTGAACTAGAACTCAGAGATCCGCCTGCCTCTGCCTCCTGAGTGCTGGGATTAAAGGCATGCACCACTACTACAAGGCCCAATTTTGTTAATTAAAGAAATTGTGTGTGTGTGTGTGTGTGTGTGTGTGTGTGTGTGTGTGTGTGTGTGTGTGTGTGAGCGCGCGCGCGCGCACATGCTTACCACAGGTGTATATGTTCCTGTGGAAGCCAGGAAAGAGCATCAGATCCCAGTATTTGGGACACACTCCAGTTTAGCTTGGCCACACTGGGTGCAATTTCTTGGAAGCAGACCTATAATTTCCACACAACTGCTATGTGGGCACACATGAGCTACAAAGATGGAGCTGAGAGGAAGTTAGCCCAAGTTGGTTATGCTGAGATAAGATACAAAGATCAGGAGATGACGTCAGTGCATAAACAACTCACAAACAAGAAAATGAGCATAGGGTGACCTTTAAAACGATGGTTGGGTTCCTTCACTCCCTCCTAGGGTTCTGAGGTTTTCTGGTATAAAAGAAGCTTACTGCCTATCAATAAACAAGTTCTTGTTTGACTTGACTCCCCGCTGCATCTGATTGTCTCTGGGTAAGAGGAAGGCTGGGAAACAGGTGAGTGGTGCACTTACCTTTCCTTGGTTCCAGACCACCTCTTCAGAGGTGACATAAGTTCCCGGTGGGGCAAGACCCCACACTGCTATGTCTCCAATGTGTCCCCAGTGTAGGTGAACTGGAAATCCAATCCATAGTGCAACCTTGTGAAAAGGTGGGTTCTTTAAGAGGGAATGAAGTTATGAGTATTCTGTCCTTAGAAGCCATCAACATCATTATTGAAGAAGAGTTTCACTTTGTGGGTTTGAAAGAAAATGGTCCCCAAAGGGAGTGGCACTATTAGAAGGTGTGGCCTTGTTACAGTAGGTGTGGCCTTGTTAGAGGAAGTGTGTCACTGTGGAGTCAGGCTTTGAGGTCTCATGTATGCTCAAGCCATGTCCAGTGGTTCATTTTACTTCCTGTTGCCTGCAAGATATAGAACTCTCAGCTCCTGCTCCAGCACCATATCTGCCTGCACACCACCATGTCCCACCATGACAATAATGGGCTAAACCTCTGAAACTGTAAGTTCCCAATAAAATGTTTCCATTGTGAGAACTGCCGTGGTCACGATGCCTCTTCACAGCAGCAGAAACCCTAAGACACACTCATAGGTGGGTTTGGGAGGAAGGCATCTGGGCCTGACATGTTCCCTTCCCGTGACTAAGTTAGGAGACAGAAAAATGCCTCAGCAAATTTGACCTCTTGACCTTTGACTCCCCAGATTCTGAAACCTCAAGACAAATGAACTTCCATCTTAGAAATCCCCAGCTGTGCACACTCTGTGATAGTCACAGACACAGGATATCTCACAGTTGTGCACACTCTGTGATAGTCACAGACACAGGAAATCTCACAGTTGTGCACACTCTAT
The DNA here is from genome assembly GCF_004664715.2 of Peromyscus leucopus. Classification (NCBI taxonomy): domain Eukaryota; kingdom Metazoa; phylum Chordata; class Mammalia; order Rodentia; family Cricetidae; genus Peromyscus; species Peromyscus leucopus. Next base: position 90,800,319 of record NC_051067.1, on the reverse strand, counting down.
GATAGTCACAGACACAGGAAATCTCACAGTTGTGCACACTCTGTGATAGTCACAGACACAGGAAATCTCACAGTTGTGCACACTCTGTGATAGTCACAGACACAGGATATCTCACAGTTGTGCACACTCTGTGATAGTCACAGACACAGGAAATCTCACAGTTGTGCACACTCTGATAGTACGACATAGTTTCACATTGTGACACCACAGGAAATCTCACAGTTGTGCACACTCTGTGATAGTCACAGACACAGGAAATCTCACAGTTGTGCACACTCTGTGATAGTCACAGACACAGGATATCTCACAGTTGTGCACACTCTGTGATAGTCACAGACACAGGAATATCTCACAGTTGTGCACACTCTGTGATAGTCACAGACACAGGAAATCTTACAGTTGTGTACATTCTGTGATAGTCACAGACACAGGATATCTCACAGTTGTACACACTCTGTGATAGTCACAGACACAGGAAATCCTCCAGTTGAGCACACTCTGTGATAATCCCAGAATGCAGACTAAGACAACAGCTTTCAGAAATGAAGACTGAAACAATCTCGGTGGGCTGTGCCTGAGGAAAGCTTAATGGCTGATGCAGAAATCCAGGAAAGAGGTACAGAAAACTGAAATATAAGAAAACTAGCCGGGTGGTGGTGGCACACGCTTTTAATCCCAGCACTTGGGAGGCAGAGCCAGGCGGATCTCTGTGAGTTCGAGGCCAGCCTGGGCTACAGAGCGAGATCCAGGAAAGGAGCAATGCTACACAGAGAAACCCTGTCTCGAAAAACCAAAATAGATAGATAGATAGATAGATAGATAGATAGATAGATAGATAGATAGATAAATAAATGAAATCTGGGAGCTGGAAATCCAGAGTTTATCCTCACCCAAGGGTAGAGACTCATGTCTATGTAACTCCTGGCTTCTGTCAGAGCTTTACCAAGCCGGCAACAGAGCAAGCAGCACCCACTGTCTCCATACACTTTGGGAGCATGGTTCTCATTAGTATTTGGCTTCCTGTACATCATGTTCACAGAGAAAATATGTCACCAAAGGAAGTAAGGGTGACTTCAGTTCACTGTGAAGTCATATTTCATACTGTGTTTAGACAAATCAAAGATACAAAGTCATCTGTATAAAGAACATTTCTCAAAGGGCTAGCATTTGTTTGCCAGCACATCTTTCTATTGAGAAAACTGATCCATTGGGTGGTCACTGGCCCAAGGAAGGTATGTGATAACAGCAAACAGGGAAAATGATAACCCTTTGCTGATTTTCCTTCAAAAGGTAACACCTCAGAGTGATGATGGATTGTAAAGCAGTGTGCACATGGGGGCGCGCACGCGCACACACACACACACACACACACACACACACACACACACATCTACCTTCCTTACCAGCCAGAAAAGTCTTCCTTGTGTCTGGTGGCGGAAGAGAATGGGGGTCAGATGTGGTGGCACACGCCTTTAATCCCAGTACTTGGAAAGCAAAGGCAGGAGGATTTCCATTATTTCAAGATCTGTCTGTTCTACATAGTGAGGACAGTCGGAACTACATAGTAAGTCCCTGTCTTAAAACAATAAAAGATAATTTAAAAATACTAGAGAGATAGCTCAGCAGTTAAAAACACTTCCTGCTCTTCCAGAGGACCCAGGTTCTATTCCCAGAACCCACATGGCAGCTCACAATCACATGTAACTCTAGTTCCAATGGATCTAATGCCCTCTTCTGGCTTCTTCCCACACTACATGCATGTTGGGCACAGACACACAGGGGCAAAACATGCATACACATAAAATTAAATAGTACATGTCATTTTTAAAAAGAAACCAGGTGTGGTGCACACCTTTAGTCCTAGCATTCAGAAGGTAGAGGCAGGAGGAGCTCTGTGAGTTGAAGGCCAGTTTGTTCTACAGAGCCAGTGCCAGGACTACACTGAGAGACCTTGTCTCAAAAAACCAAAACACAAAAAGTAAAAGTAAATAAAGAAGAGAATGGTAGTAGTCTAACAGCAGTGTAGCCCTGAGCAGGGAGGCTGGGCCCTGCTTCCAGGGTGAGCACTAGGAAGTGAGCAAGAGCCAAACCCTTGATGGGATTATAGGTTCTAGTAGCAAGGGAAAGCTTTGTCTCAATAACTAAGTAGAATTCTAGACAGACAACAGAAACACAGAAGAAATCCACCTTGGAATGCCATGGCTGATGGCCTCAGTGTCTCACATCCAAGCCATAAAGGTGAGCTAGAAAGAGCCTCATGCACCCAAGGGAGACACAAAAACAGTTGAGAGAGATTGGGAGGCTTGTACAGATGGAGCAAACCCATCTCCATGACAACCTGCTTGGACAAAGGGGGATTCCTCTCAGGACCCTCCGTGGAGATCTCCAACCCTATGCTGACACTACCAGTGCTTTGGAACCATCTAGAACTCTCTAAACCACACAACTATACCACCATAAACCATGTGAAGGAGGGGCAAAATTCATCGTGGGAATGGGCACATTTTTGTTGTACTGATGGAGCAGAGACCCCTAATAAATAGTTGATACAGAAGAGCTAAGGTATGCTCGAGATAGGACTCAGCCAAGGACACTTGCCTAGCATGCATGAGACTCTGGGTTCCACCCTAGTAGTGTACCTCCACCAAAGGAAAGAAGAAAGCTGCTATATTTCTTGTGTACCTAAATCTATGGCCTTAGGTTCACACCCTCTATGTGTGTGACACACACCAGCTTCCTATTAACTTGAGAAGTTGCTCCTGAGCTACATATGTTGTGTGAGTAAAACCCATTGGCATCTCCAACTCCTGGGCGGTCACCTGAGTGTTAACACCCACTGCAAGAGCTTGATGTGCTAATAAGTGTGTACACTGCCAGAACCAATGTGGATGTCCACACTGTCCCCTCATCCCAGTCAATGTCCACAGACTATGACGATCTCTAAGGGCGATGCTGGCAAGGCATTAATCACACTTTAGGTTGGCTTGTTCACAATGGCATTTGAGCATCTCAGTCTCATCAGGAAAACGTCCTCAAATCACATGGGTTGCTTCTGGGAAAGATTTCTGTGGCTGGCTCATCCCACACAGTGTGTGCTTTCCAGTAAGCTTCAATCAAAGAGAGTGTCCCTTCCCTGACCTGAGCATGCTGTCATTTCCCAGTCCTTTGCCACAATCATCTCGGAGCCTGTCTTTGGCACTGTGAGCCCCTGTCCCTTCTTAATCAGATGAGTTATGGCCTGTGTGCTCCGCGTCCAGGAAGTGGGCACTGTGCTCCGGCAGGACTCTCCTCCTGTTACTAGGTAAGCAAAGGCGCTGACACCAGTGTGGGTTTGGCACAGCGCCCCGCTCTGTCTCTGCAATTACATCACTTTGTAGATAAAAGCTAAGGCTCAGAAAGAGAGGCCAAAGATTTCCCTGGAACCCAAGGGCCAGCAAATGACAGAGATAAATCCAGAGTGCTCCAAACCTTAGGCTCTTTCCCCAAGATGAATACCCTTGGAGGGAAGGGTAAAGCAGGCATGATCTGCATACAAGTGATGGTTGACTGAGTTTATCAGGAAGTAAGCATGTTTGTCCAAACAGAGATATGTTTACATAGTAGCATGAACACCCACACGGAAGGAAAAGGAGAGACAGGCAGGGTAGAAAGAGAAAAAGGAAGAAGAAGAAAATGAATACAATTATTTTTATCATGCTATAAGCAAAATTTAGCTTACCCAGGCATCATGGTGCATGGATATAATCCCAGCACCCAGGATGCACAGGCAGGAAAGACTTCATTTTATTGAAGTGAAAAAGGAACTATTAAATGTCTTTCAGATTCTATTGAATGTGGTAGCTGCAACATCTGTCCTTGGTGTACCAAATATGACTAAGGTCATCCTGGGCTAAATGGCAAGTTTTAGGACTAGCCTGGGCTGGGCTGTGAGACCTTATCTCACGTCCTGTATTTGAATGTAGTTGTCCACCATAAGCCCATAGGGAGTGGCACTGTTAGGAGGTGTGGCTTTGTTGGAATAGGTGTGGCCTTGTTGGAGGAAGTGTGTCACTGTGGGGGTGGGCTTTGAGATCTCCTGTACTCAAGCTACATCCAGTGTCTCAGTTCATTTCCTGTTACTTGCAGATCAAGATGTAAAACTGTCAGCTCCTTCTCAAGCACCATGTCTGCCTGGATGCCACCTTGTCCCACCATGGCAACAATAGACTAAACCTCTGAACTGCAAGCTACTCCAATTAAATGTTTTCCTTTATGAGAGTTGCTAGTGTCTCTTTACAGCAATAGAAACCCTAACTTAAACATGTGCAAAAATATCTAGGGAAATAGCTCAGTGTTGCCATCCTTATCTCGTGTGCAAGACCCTGGGTTTGATCCCCAAACAAAGTTAGGTTGCCAAGTAGCCCTATAGAAGCAGTGATGGTGGTCATGCTCGGTGTGTGCCTGGTGAGCAGCTTTTCAGAGTACTGCTTCTCTCTTAGATGACCTAACTCTTACCAAACCTCTGGTAATCACTGAGGGAAAGCATTGCTGTGCCCATTATTTTGAAGAAGAAAAGAGACACAGGCAACTCCCAGAATTCGTGATGATCTCAGCAACATAGAACCAAAGCGTCAAGCAGTGCTGGACTCGGACGTGAATGCTTTGAGTGATGGCTGGAGATGAAGAGCACGATGATCATCTGTTCCTTGGTCCAGGCATCCCATTAATGAACTTTTGTTTTTATAAAGTAATAGTGAGGCTATGGGTAAAACTCAGTGGTAGAGTATTTCTCTAAAACGTGCCGGGACCTAGATTTGAGCCCCAGCACTGCCACAAACAAACACTTCTGTCTTAAAGCTTCTTTTTCTACATTACAAATACAGGTTAAGGTGCTAGGAATGTATCTCAGTTGATGGAGTGCTGTCATCTGCCATGTATGAAGCCCTGGGTTCGAGTCCACAGACCACATAAATTAGATGTAGTGCACACCCAAGATCCTTCCCAGCATTTGCAGGATAGAGACAGGAAGATTAGAAGTTCAAGTCCATCTTCTACATAATCACACACACACACACACACACACACACACACACACACACACACACACACAGAGTGCAGTTTCTTTTAGCAAACCATCTGTAATGGGAAAAGGCCTACTGAGAATATTGTTTATTATTCATTTATTGTGTGTGGGTTTCTATAAGCATATGCAGGTTCATTCACTTATATCTCCACCTGTGGAGAATAAAGGTCAACACTTGGTGCTTTGTTTTTTATTTTGTGTATAAACTGTCTTGCTTGCATGTATCCTCTGATGCCTGAGAAGGCCAGAATCCCTTGGAACTGGAGTTACAGAAAGTTGTAAGTTACAATGTGGGTGCCAGGAATTGAACCTGGGTCCTCTGGAAGAGCAGCCAGTGCTCTTAACCACTGAGCCATCTCTCCAGCCCCAGTGTGCCCTTTTCTATGGCTCTTTACCTTGTACATTCAGACCATGTCTTTCATTGGACTAAAGCTCACAGATTGGCTAGACCATCTTGACAGTGAGCCCCTGGGATTTTCTCGTCTCCACCTCCCAGGACGGGATTACAGGAGTATGCTGCCATACCCAGCTTTTTACAGGAGTTTTGTGGATCTAAGCTCATGCTTGTCCTCATGCTTGCACAGATATCTCACACCCTGAGCTATCTCTGAATGTGTGTTTAAATATTATTTATCAAATAAAATATAATGCCCAGCATATATTTACGAATAGCATGCTTCATGTAGCACGTGAGCTAAGGCAGTAACTGTGGGTTCTAGTTATCCATATATGTGTGTGTGTTGTTTTTGTTTTTACTTCTTCATATAGAGTTTTCTCCCTGTAGCCCTGGCTGTCCTGAACTCACTCTGTAGACCAGGCTGGCCTTGAACTTAGAGATCTGCCTGCCTCTGCCTGCCAAGTGCTGAGATTAAAGGTGTGCGCCACCCCCAGCAGCTTATTCTTAAATCTATTAATAGCAGCTAAGTAAAATAAAAAAAAAAAAACACCTGTTTCTGTAGCAAAGCAAAATCAAACAGACAGCAGCTGACCAACAATTCCACCAATCTCTATGACACTTACAGCCACCAGTAATGAAATCCTACACTTTGATTTGAGTGCTCCAGTACACAAACCATGTGATTAGCTGGACTATGGTTCAGACTCTCTGGTAGAACAGCTGCTTACCACACTCAAGACCACGGGTTCAGTCCTCAGCACTGGAACACAGGACAGGGAAGGGGACACAATGAGCAAACCATGTGGTTTGGGTGGGATCACTTAACTCATCTCTAAGCCTCTTCATCAATTAAAGTGAGGTGAGATGTCAAGCTCTACCAGAACACAGGACGCAGCTCCATTCTACTTCCTGGTACTCCTTTTATCCTCAGCTTGCTCCTTTTCATTATAAATCTTTTTTTAACTTTCTTTTATTTATTCTTTGTGCCTTTCACATCATGCAGCTCAATCCCATTCATCTCCCCATCCCTTCATATCCACCCTCTGCCCTTGCAACCTCCCTGCCCCCAAAATAAAATAAAACAAAATTTAAGAGGAAAAAAGAAAGAAAAGAAAAACCTCATCATGGAAGCTGCAGTGTGACACATGAGTCACACAGTAAACCCTTTTATCCATCTATCTTTACTTGCAACTGCAAAGAGTCATTGGTCTGCTTCGAGGCTTCTGCTACACCATCGATACTGACTGAGCTCTCACTGGGGCTCCTCTTGGCTGTCCTGTTGTTGCCCTGTGTCATGGAGACCCTGCAGCTTTGGGTCTGCAGGATCTACCCTTGCCTGTGCTTCAGCAGTTCATGGATGGGGTGGATGTTAGGGTGGGCCAATTCATAGCTTGGTTCTGGGCCTTGGTAGCTGCAGATAAAGGGGAGGGTCAGCTCCTTTGCCAGCTGCAGGTGGTAGGGACAAGATGGGAAGACATCTTTCCTGTGCCCTCACTGCCACACCACAGGCAAGGGAAGCAGTACCAATTATCCCTACTCTCACACCTCCAGGGCCAGCTCCCCACCCCCAACGCTGTCTACAGGGTCAGCTCTGCCCTGCTGCCCAGGCAAGGTATAGGACCCTCTCTGAGTGCTTCGGCCAATGAGGAGCAGGACCAGTTCTCCCTAGTGTGGCAGCCAGTGAGTGTTGGGACCATCTCTGTGCAGCCCTATCCTCTTGGCCTTCAGTGGTATCCAGAGCCACAGACATCAACACAGACCAGGGCTCCAACAGGGCCATGAACTCAAAAAGGGCCAGGGCAGCAGCCCAGGCCCAGACATCACCATGGCCCTGGATGGCAATCAAGCCACCCACCTCAGCCTGTTCCTCATCACCTTCATCTCTTCAGATCTGCCTCTGTCCACGGGGCATGAACCTCTCTGCCTCTCTCTCTCTCTCTCTCTCTCTCTCTCTCTCTCTCTGTCTCTGTCTCTCTTCTCTCTGTCTCTCTCTCTCTGTCTCTCTCTCTCTCTCTCTCTCTCTCTCTCTGTCTCTCTCTGTCTCTCTCTCTGTCTCTCTCTCTCTCTCTCTCTCTGTCTCTGTCTCTTCTTTCTTTCTCTTCTTTTTTTCTCTTGTTTCTCTTGTCTTCTCTTTCTTTCTCTCTCTGTCTCTGTTCTCTCTCTCTCTGTCTGTCTCTCTCTCTCTCTCTCTCTCTCTCTGTCTCTGTCTCTCTCTCTGTCTCTCTCTCTCTCTCTCCCATACCTTTGCTCACCATAATAGTGCCTGATTACCTGGCACAGCAAGGAGCCAGCAGGCCGTGTTTTCTCCTCAGAGGCCAGGGCAGATTGTCCAAGGCATATGTGTGGGTCTCCCTGTCCTGCTCAGTCCATCATAGTGCTAGTCAGAACCATGCTTTTTCTCAGAGCCCAGGATGGACCACCCCAGGTATGCCTCATCATAAATCTTTATAAGCCTGAACACTAATAACCACGCAACAGTCTATACCAGGCTGTTTTGAGATTTCTTCTGCCAATGGAATTAATCCAAAACTCTTTACTTTAGCATCAGGCAAACTTTCCAGACAAGAGCAAAAAGTAGCCACTTTCTTCGCCAAAATATCACAAGAATGATTGTTATGATATATAGCATGGGGACCCCAGCTGGCCGGGCCAGGGTATCCCACGCATGCAGGGCAACATGGCAGGCAGATGCAGTGGCGGTTGGCGGCTTGAGGAACCGTCACTCACACCCAGGCGCTGCACCCATGTGGAGAGATGAAGAGAAAGATGGGAAAGAGGGAGACAGGAAGAGAGAGAAGGGAGGGAAAGCACCTGGGAATGGAGAGAGAGGAGGGGGAGGGGTTTTTCCTTAAAATGAGGCTTTTACACTAGGACGCAGGGCAGCCCCAAGGGGCAGGTTTTGAAGGGGCGGGTCAGAATACTAACAATGATCTCTAGGCCACATATTAATATTCCTCTCTTCTGAAACATCTTGAGCCAGACCCCCACAGTTCAAATCACGCTCAGTACCACTGTCCTCCATACTCCTTAAGCAGTACTTAAAGCATTTCACTGCTTTCCTAACTCAAAGTACCAAAATCCAAATTCCTCCAAACAAAAACGTGGTCCTGCCTATCAGCAATATTCCAGTCCCTAGTATCAACTTCTGTCTTAATCAGGGTTTTGATTGTTATAAAGAGACACCATGAGCCCACAACTCTTATAAAGGAAAACATTTAGCTTACAGTTCAGAAGTTCAGTCCATTATCGCCATGGTGGGACATGGTGGCATGCAGGCAGACATGGTGCTGGAGAAGAAGCTGAGAGTCCTACATCTTGCAGGCAACAGGATGTGGTCTGTAACACTGGGCAGTATCTTGAGTATATGGGACCTCAAAGCCTGCCTCCACAGTGAAACACTTCCTCCAACGAAGCCACACTTTCCAATAATGCCATCCCTTTGGGGGACATTTTCTTTCAACCCCCCCCACACACACACACACACTCTTAACTGCTGAGCCATCTCTTCAGCCCCATAAATTGAAAGTTTCAAGGGTCAGTGAGGAGAGATGGCTGCTGATCCTTGTCTGCATCCTCAATAGTCCTTTCCACCCTCAGACTTGACATGCACTGTACCTCCTGGTGCCTATTGCCATGGCACGTGTGCTTTTTCCTCCTTTCTCTTCCGTCTTCTTTATTACTTATTTTATGAAAGCATCTTACTATATACAAATTTCTCCTTTTTACTCAGTTACCAAAGTAAATAATTACAGTGAATTGAATGTTCCCTACCCAGGATTTGTCCCATAGAGAGCAAAGACCTTTATTTAAAGCAGTGTTAAGGTTTATTAAAAAGCATTTTGAGTATCAGGTGTGGTGACACATACCTTTAATCCCAGGTAGAGGCAGGAGGATCTCTGAGTTTGAGGCCAGCCTGGTCTACAGAGTGAGTTCCAGAACAGCCAGGACTACACAGAGAAACTTTGTCTTGAGAAACCAAAATGCATTTTTAATAGACTTCAAGCTCACGTAAGGGTTGATAACAGGAAAGAGGTACTGGGTCTGAGTTTCTCTGAGAGTCACACTTCATGGCTTTTGTTTGTTTGTTGTTTTGTTTGAGACAGGCTCTCTCCATGATGTTGCTCTAGCTATCCCGGAACTTGCTCTGTAGCCCAGGCTGGCCTTGAGCTCACAGAGATCCACCTGTCTCTGCCTCCGGAGTGCTGGGGTGAATGGCACACACCAACACACCTGGCTACACTTCTCATTCTTTCCATAGTCACATATAAGCTATCACCTCAAAAGGTAGCTAAGGAAACTGTAGTTACAGGGTGATTTCTGAGGGTACCTGTCAGGATCATAGTGGATTAGAAGATTCAGGGAGCTCAGACACCTTCACTATGAACACCACTAAGAGTCTGCAGCAATGACTCCCCCATTTGGTCTAACGTGGACCAGGCTTTTTTCTTTTCTTGAACCACCAACCAGCTCCCAAATCATGACATGGAGACTTACTTGTAAGACGAATCTTAAAAGGTCTTATTAATAAAAAAAAAAAAAAAAAAAAATGGAGTCAGATATTGGGGTAAAAACTGAGAGATCAGGGAAGCAGGAAGAAGCCAGCCACGTTCTTAGTGCTAGAAATCGTCAGCCAAAAGGAGAACTACTTCCTGTGTACCCGCGTCTGTATCCTTTCTGTCCCTGCAATCTCACTTCCTTTCTCCACCAGCTACATCACTTCCTGTCTGTCTGTACAGACCTCCAGACCTCCATGGTTAGTATGCCTCCATGCCTGGCTCTGTTCCCAGTGTGGCCTTGAACTCACAGAGATCCAGATGGATCTCTGCCTCCCAAATGCTAGGATCAAAGGTGTGTGCTATCATAGTCTGACTTCTACATTTAGTATAGTGGCTGTTTTTTTCCTCTGATCTTCAGATAAGCTTTATTGGAGTGCACAGATAAAACATCACCACACTTACCACCAGTTTTGATTGCTTGGCCTTAGCTTATGCTCATTTCTGGCTAGTTTTTTTTTTTCTCTCTCTAACTTAAATTAATCTGTTTCTTTAACTTAAATTAACCTGTTTAGTTCTTTAACTTAAAGATCCTAGCTCTTTAACTTAAATTAGCCTGTTTTCTTTAACTCAAATTAATCTGTTTCTCTTCATCTACGTTTTGCCTCTGAGCTTTTTACCTTTTCTTTCTGTATGTCCTACTCTGTGTCTGCTGGCTGGTGCTGCCTGGCTGGCTGGTCCTGGGCATGTCTCTCTCTTTCTCCCTCATTCTCTCCTCCTTCTCCTCTCTCTCCTCTCTTGCTTAGATCCTCCTCCTATTTATCTCTCTGCCCATCAGCTCCACTTATCCTTTCTCTGCCTCGCTGTTGGCTGTTCAGCTTTTTATTAGACCAATCAGGTGCTGTTGTTGGGGTTATCTCCTGGTCCTGCCTGGAGATATTCTGCAGCATAACAAATGTAACGTCTTTGTCTAGTTAAAACATTATTCCACAACTCTAGTACTGTAGCCAGAAGGTTTCTCTGGACCCGCCCAGTCCTGCTTATAAAATAATCACTCAGAGGCTTAATATTATTTACAAACTGTATAGCCTAATGGCTGGGCTTCTTGCTAGCTAGCTCTTACAACTAAACTCAGCCCATAACTATTAATCAATGTATCACCACATGTTCTGTGGCTTTACCTGTGTCCCATTACATGTTCACCTTGGGCAGGTGGCTCACATCTCCTCGGCTTTCTTCTTCCTGTCTCTCTCTTGGATTTCCTGCCTGGCTATAACCTGACTCACCATAGGCCAGAACAGCTTCTTATTAACCAATCATAGCAACATATATTCACAGCATACATAAAGACATCCCACAGTGTAGTACTTTGGGAGGCTTGGGGGGCTTATCTTTGTTTTTATATATTTATCTCCTTGGACCTTTCAGTCACAATTATAGTGACTTAAATCTTATCAACTAGCTTCAGAGATAAAATTTCACCTGCAGTCATTTTGTATTTTAATGATTTTGTTAGATTTCTTCCTAAAACTTAGAATCATCTATAGTCTCTTGAATTTGGGTGTGTGGTCTCATATTGATGCATTTTGAAGTTTTGGTGTTTTTCTTTTTGTTCCTACCTTGAGCCTTCACTGGTAGGTAATTCTTGTCTATCAGCAGATCCTTGATTAGAGGCCAAATCTAGAGCAGTAGCTTAGAATTCCTACCCAAGGTAATAGCGAGGATCCCATGGGTCTATCATGAGCAAGTAAGCAGCTTGACTCAATTTTTAATTATGAGATTATATCTATGCACACACACACACCCCATTGCCACAGCTTCCTACAAAGCTGTTTCTCCAAGGAGAGACAGCATTTGGAGTTTTTTTGGGTTTTGTTCTTTCAGGTTTCACTCCTGAAAAGGAAGAAGTGTTTTAACTGTAAGATAGATTCAGAACCTCATGTAGCAATTGTGGTGCCCTCTGTCTACCAGAAGCTGAAAGTGCTAGCCAGCATCTGCTGCCCTTTGCTTTTTCATAAACTATAACCTCAGCCTACTTGATCAGTCATTTTTTTGTTCTGTTTCCATTTAGATGAAATTTGTTTCATTGTTTAATCCAGTCGTATCTTTATCCTTTTCTCACTTTGATTTTGATATGTTGTATCTCTGTTTGATTTTATATCTAATTTTGAAATATGTATATGAAACAGAATCAGCTATTAAAGGTTAAATGAAATTCACCATTTGTCCAAAAGTTGTCCCAACATGCTCCATCTTCTCTCTGGTTACCCTCAAAGGCCAGCCTCACTGTGTGCATCTTCTTCTTCCTGAGGGTTTTACTCCTGCAGATAATTACCCTGTTCCCTTGGTTTCTTCTCTCCTGGACCATTCCCATCATTGTGCAAGCAGACTGATACATTCCCTACTCTACATAGTAAAACACTCCTTAGACTTCAAATCTCCCAGCTACTTTCCATAACTCTGTTCTTCTCTTTCTACCAAAACTCCTGCAAAGAACTCTCTATGTTCCCTGTTTTCATGTTCTCACTCCCACTCTTTCCTTAGCTCATCCCAAGCAGTCAGGGTTCATCCCTGAGACATAGTACAAGGGCAATGTTCCTCTTCAGTTTGAGTTGGCAAGTAAGCATCCACATAGAGAATGAACAGTCTGGAGGCTCAGCATGAGACAGGGTATTTCAATGCAGAATCCTACTGTATAGCGATGTAATGACAGAGACCCCTAAGAGTTTACCCTTGTTTTTGTTTATCTCTCTCTCTTCTTCTTTAGTATCAAAACCCGAAGTTTAGCTGAGCATACTGCTGCCTGGACTTAAAGCCACAGTTACTTCCTTCCATGAATAAGAGATAAACACATGGCTGACCCTAGTTACTGAACCAATGAAGCAAACATGAGAAGGTGTGTTGGAATGAGAGGAAGGATAAGAAAAGTTCACAAAAAGGGCCGCTCTGTTTGGTGGATGCCGTTTCTATCTTTCTTCTGCCCTAAACATGTTCTAGTGCCTCTAGATAACTCAGCCATGACAGACTATAAGGTAGACCAGTTGTCAAATCTTTACTCTTCTTAATGCCAATGTCAACTTTGATCTATGATATATAAGACAAAGCTTGTGATCACCTTTCTGTAAGAATTAAAGCAAAAATAAATCCACAAATACAATTTTAAAATGAAATTTACTCACTCAAAAAGTGTTTAAAGTTAATGTTAAATTAATGTTAGATAAAAAAGAAACACAACTCCAATCTGAATATGTGAGCCTGAAGAATTTACAGTGTTCCATGGATATTTAACCATATCAGCAAAAACCAAAAGGTTTCTCTTCTATGGCAATGGGTAGTTGAACTGCATGTCTCACTGTGAAGGAGCTATGGCGACCCCTGCTGGGAGAATGAAGTGCAGGCATCTTTACAGAGTGCTAAACTTCTGTGAGCAGGGGAAATACAGATTTAAGAACAAAGAGGGCTAGACAGATGGCTCAGTGGGTAAAGGAGATCACTCTCAAGCCTGCCAGTTCAATCCCCAGGACGATCATCCTGGAAGGAGACCCCAAACTTGTCCTAGGACCTCTGCAGGTAAGCTACAACACATTCCCACCTACACACATACATACAGACACAAAAGAAGAATAAGTAAAATAAAATATTTTTAAAACCACAGAGGAATGACGATTAAAATAAGAAAAGAAAAAACAATGCAAAAGACAATGGTCATGGGCAGGATCCCAATACAGTTGGTCTTCTGAAAAAATTAGAGCAAGACCAGGGAAAAGGTTGCAGCAAGAAAAGATTATCAAACTGGAAATATTAGTATGTGGGCTGGAAGGATGCCTCGGAGGTTAGGCGCACTTGTTACTCTTGCAGGGGACCTGGGTTTGGTTCTCAGCACACATATGGTGACAACAACCATCTGTAACTCCTGCTCTAGGGGATTTGACACTCTTCTAACCTCCACAGCCGCCAGGTACAAAGCTGATATATATATATATGTGTGTGTGTGTGTGTGTGTGTGTGTGTGTGTGTGTGTGTGTGTGTATGTATATGTATATGTATATATACACATATATATGTATATAAATGTGCAGGCAAAATACCCATAGATATAAAATAAAATAAAGATATACATTTTGGAGGTTTCTTGTGGGGCTGGGCAGTGACGGAGACAGGGTCTCACTATGTAATCCTGGCTGTTTCAGAACTCACTCTGTAGATCAGGTTGGCCTCAAACTCACAGAGATCCTCCTGCCTCTGCATCTGGAGTGCTGAGATTTAAAAGCATATGGCACCATGCCTCACAATGAATAAATTTTAAATATATTACAACAATGGATAAGTGTGATGTTTGCTGACTGTCCACAGAGTATATGGATGAAAAGTGGTTTTTGATGATTATGTACATACTAAGATGTATGTGTTATGCCTAAACTATTTCACTTTCATAATTCCAACTAAGACAGTACAGTGTGGTTTTTGGAATTTTAACAGCACATGAAATTCAAGATAGTAAATTAAATAAAAGTTTGAGTTCCAGGGCGCTTTTCACGGTACACGAGTCTTCTAAAAGTTCATAAATCCTCCATATATTAAAAATCTCTACTAGAAGACAGTATTTTTTCAGGTGTTCAAGACATTCCCCCAATGCAAACTTGACAACAAAGGTATGTTCTGATAAACATCATGATGCAAACATCATAAGGTGTACTTACACGAGCCAAGATAGCTATGGCACACTGGGTGAAACAGCCGAGTGGAGCACTGTGGGGAAGCACACACATCGCTGTCTGCCGCTGACCCAATGTTGTTTCCTGAACAGCACAGGACTGTGTGTGCGTGTGCGTGTGCGTGTGCGTGTGCGTGTGCGTGTGCGTGTGCGTGTGCGTGTGCGTGTGTGTGTGTGTGTGTGTGTGATCATGGATTTTCTTGCATTGTTGAGCATAATACCTACGGCAGCAGGAAGCCAGCAAAGCTAAAGTGGACCTGATAGTGGTGGCCCACGCCTTTAATCCCAGCACTCAGAAGGCAGAGGCAGGTGGATCTCTGTGAGTTCGAGGCCAGCCTGGTCTACAGAGTAAGTTCCAGGACAGCCAGGACTACACAGAGAAATGCTGTCTGAAAAAGCCAAAGGGTAAAAAAGGCACTAAAATGGTCCTTTACATCCTGGAAATATAACCTACATCCCCCTCTTTTGCATATTTGGAAAACACTAATTACTTTAACCAAAATGGATTTGTATTAATTCAAAGCTAGCTGCCTGGAGTCTTTATGGGTGTGGAGGATTGCTGCCCTGCTGGATAAAAAACCCTTGTAGCAACATACCTAGAAGCAGTTAGGCCGATTTGTGCTTTGGAGAAAAACACAGAAACAGAACTAAACACCACTTCTGTCCAATATCCTCGCCCTCTGCAGGAGGGCTACCACTTCTGGTATTTCCTTGAGGCTCACTAAGGTCCCAGGGAAAGCTCAGACTTCGCAGCAGGTCCAGGTTCTGGTCACCATGCTGTAGAAGTTAGAAAAGGGAATTGAATCCTCTGGAGCTGGAGTTACAGGTGGCTGTGAGCCTCTTGACATGGATGGGAACTGACTCAGGTTCCCTGCCAAAGCAGCATGTGCTCTCAACTGCTAAGGCGTGTTTCCAGCCCTCCTGTAACTTTCTAGTTAAGGAGTAAGCAGTTGAAGAAGTTCTTGTCCGGGAGAATAAGACTGTGTTTGGTGTCAGTATTTTTATTTTTTATTTTTTTTTTTTGGAGCTGAGGAGCAAGGCAAGCACTCTACCACTGAGCTAAATCCCCAACCCCAGGAGTCAGTCTTGATGTGTCCTGAAGCTTTAATATAATTAATCTTTTTCAATAAAAATCAGGAGTCAAATATCATGGTAAAAACCTGAAAGATCAGAGAACAGTGAGCAGCCACAATCGCTTCCCACCTCTACTGTCCCTCCGTCCCAAAGGGCTGAGATCCTATCTTTACCCCACCTTATTACTTCCTGTCTCCTCTCTCTACAGACCTCTAGACCTCTATGGTCAACTAGTGGCTACCTCTGTCCTCTGACTCCAAGCAAGCTTTATTTGTCAGAACACAAACAAAATACCACACAAGGGTGTCCCTCTGGACTGACTGTCCTTCTAGCTTCTTTCAGGCTGTGGAGACTGAGCTACACAGAATACACAGTGTGCCCCTGCCTATGGCTTCCAGGTGGTTCCAGAAGTCGGTGGTCAGGAGCAGAGCCTGGCTCGCTTTCTGCAGAGCCATGGTAAGGCAGCAGTTGCGTGCCTTCATCACCCCTCATCAGTTTCAGCCCTTGCCAATGCCCAGATCCTGGTGCCTGACCATTCTTGTCCCTTGAGTCCCAACCCTGGCAATGGCTTCACACCATGCCTCCCACTTTTACTCCCTTGCCCTTGACTACATCTCAGCAAACAGTCTCTTCCTTCTAGTATTTCCAGTGACTGAGTACATTCCTGTCAGGACGCTAGCTACTGTTGATGTCCTCTCTTTATCACCTGTCTCAAAGCAGGGTGACTTAAGGCTAAACTCGTCCATTGTTCGACGCCCTGGCCCTCTTTCGTTCTAATGGTCTCATGTAGCCTGGACACCACAAAGCCTGCTTGGGTCGCCCTGCCCTCTCCTGTCACCAACTGAAGGTCCTCACAAAAAAAAACAACTCAGAAAGCGTCAGGAAGGGCTGAGAATGTGGCTCAGTTGGCAGAGTGTTTACCTTGCACGCAGAGAAGCCTGGGTTCCATTCTCAGTACCACATAAACCAGGTGTTCTGGTATATCCATGTCCTTACAGCAGTTGGGGGGGGGGACAGGAGGATCAGAAACTGAAGGGCATCTAGCTACAGTGAGTTCGAGGCATACCGAGGCTACATGAGACACCCTCTCCTCACAAAAAGCAACATGAATAGTGATGGTTAAAGATGTTAACCAGGTCTGTGAAGAATTGTGTTGGGATTTTGATGGGGATTGCATTGAATCTGTAGATTGCTTTTGGTAAGATTGCCATTTTTACTATGTTAATCCTACCTATCCATGAGCATGGGAGATCCTTCCATTTTCTGATATCTTCTTCGATTTCTTTCTTTAGAGACTTAAAGTTCTTATCAAATAGGTACTTCAGTTGTTTAGTTACTGTTATCCCAAGATATTTTATATTATTTGTGACTTGTGTAAAGGGTGATGTTTCTCTGATTTCTTTCTCATCCTTTTATCATTTGTGTATAGGAGGGCTACTGATTTTTTTGAGTTGATATTGTATCCTGCCACTTTACTGAAGGAGTTTATCAGCTGTAGGAGTTCCCTGGTAGATTTTTTGGGGTCACTTATGTATACTACCATATCATCTGCAAATAGTGAAAGTTTGACTTCTTCCATTCCTATTTGTATCCCCTTGAACTTCTTTTGTTGTCTCATTGCTCTAGCTAGAACTTCTAGTACTATATTGAATAGATATGGGGAGAGTGGACAACCTTGTCTTGTTCCTGATTTTAGTGGAATCGCTTTGAATTTCTCTCCATTAAATTTGATGTTGGCTGTCAGCTTGCAGTAAATTGCCTTTATTATGTTTAGGAATGTTCCTTGTATTCCTGATCTCTCTAAGACTTTTATCATAAAGGGGTGTTGGATTTTGTCAAAGGCTTTTTCAGCATCTAATGAGATGGTCATGTGTGTGTGTTTTTTTTCTTTCAGTTTATTTATATGGTATATTACATTGACAGATTTTTGTATGTTGAACTATCCTTGCATCCCAGGGATGAGACCAGGGATGAAAGAACAATACTCAACTTCATATGGAAAAACAAAAGACCCAGGATAGCTAAAAAAATCCTGTATAATAAAGCAACCTCTGAAGGCATTACCATCCCTGACCTCAAGCTCTACTATAGAGCTATAGTAGTAAAAACAGCTTGGTACTGGCATAAAAACCAACATATAGACCAATGGAATTGAATTGAAGACCCTGACATTAATCCAGATGCCTATGAACACCTGATTTTTGACAAAGAAGCCAAAATATACAATGGAAAAAGAAAGTATCTTCAACAAATGGTGCTGGCATAATTGGATGTCAATATGTAAAAGATTACAAATAGATTCATATCTGTCAACATGCACAAAACTCAAGGCCAAGTGGATCAAAGACTCAATATAAATCCAGTTACTCTGAACCTGATAGAAGAGAAAGTAGGAAGTACTCTTGAACGCATTAACATAGATCACTTCCTAAATATAACACCAGTAGCACAGACACTGAGAACAACAATTAATAAGTGGAACCTCTTGAAACTGAGAAGCTTATAGGGCAAAAGACACAGTCAATAAGACAAAAAGATAGCCTACAGAATGGGAAAAGACCTTCACCAACCCCACATCTGACAAAGGACTGATCTCCAAAGTATATAAAGAACTCAAGAAACTAGACATCAAAATACTGAACAATCCAATTAAAAAATGGGCTAAAGAGCTAAACAGAGAATTCTCAAAAGAAGAATCACAAATGGCTGAAAGACATTTAAAGAAATGCTCGAGACAGGCACGGCAGCAGCAGGCAGAGGCAGGTAGGCCCGGTGGCGGCCCACAGAGGTAGACAGGCCCAGCAGAGGCAGGCAGGCCGTGCAGAGGCAGACAAGCCTGGTGTGGAGGCAGGCAGGCCAGAAACTGAGCTATTACCCGCTGAAGAGCTAGTGAAAACAAGCTCTTAATCAAGAGCTTGGAACAGGGATGCCTTTAAGCCCAACACCCAGGGAAGAAGCTATCCCCGTGGGATGAATCAGAACGAATCTGAACACTCGGTCTGAGGACAACCCAGGGCCCAGCTGCTGATCCTGCGAAACCCAACAACTTGGAGGTGTTGGTGAGACTACCCCGCTCAGCTGAAATCCATCGGGGGAGGATTCAGATCCCTACAGTTTGAAGTCTGAAGAAACAAGATCAGCTGAGGAGTTGACAAATGAACAAAACATGACCTGGGAACACAGAAGAAGGCGCTGCCCAGCCACCAAACCAGATCACCAGAATCATAAGTATATACTTCACTGACTGAGATCAGCTGCTCCTGAAGAAAAAGCCCAATAGCACCAATTTAACCAAGAACTCCTAGTGAACCAAGACTAAAAATTAGAACGAGAAAGGCACTCACAGACACAGATACCACCTGCACCGAGCAGAGGAAGAGATGAGTAGACGCCAGTGCAAAAATACAGGCAACAACATAAAGACCTATATGGCAACATCAGAACCTAGTGATTCTACACCTACAAGACCTGAACATACCAAGACAGAAGAAACAGAAGAAATCAATCCTAAAAATGACTTTAAGAAGATGATAGAGGCCCTTAAAGAAGAAATAAAAAATTCCTTAAAAGAGGAAATCAAAAATTCCCTTAAAGAGGAAATGAAAAACTCCATTAAAGAGAAAATAAAAACTTCCCTTAAAGAGGAAATGAAAAAACTCCCTTAAAGAAATGGGGAAAAAACTAAAAAAATAAAAAATAAAAAAAATAAAAAAAAATGGGAAGAAATCAAAGAAAGCCAAGAAAAAGCAATTAAACAGATGAAAGAAACATTCCAAGATCTGAAAAATGAATTTGAGACAATAAAGAAAACACATGCTGAGGGAATGCTGGAAATAGAAATCCTGTCTAAATGAACAGGAACTACAGAAACAAGTATAACCAACCGATTGCAAGAGATGGAACAGAGAATCTCTGACACTGACGACACAATAGAGAAAATAGATTCGTCAGTCAAAGAAAACACTAAAGACAAAAAAGTCATAACACAAAACGTCCAAGAAATTTGGGATACCATGAAAAGACCAAACCTAAGAATAACAGGGATAGAAGAAGGAGAAGAATACCAAGTCAAAGGCACAGAAAATATATTCAACAAAATCATAGAAGAAAACTTTCCTAACCTAAAGTAAGAAATACCTATGAGGATACAAGAAGCTTACAGAACCCCAAATAGGCTGGATCCAAAAGAAGAAAAAAAAAGTCCCCTTGCCACATAATAATCAAAACACTAAACACACAGAACAAAGAAAAAATATTAAGAGCCACAAAGGAAAAAGACCAAGTAACATATAAAGGCAAACCCATCAGAATAACACCAGACTTCTCAATAGAGACTATGAAAGCTAGAAGGTCATGGACAAATCTTATGCAAACACTAAGAGACCACGGATGCCAACCCAGACTATTATACCCAGCAAAACTCTCAATCACCATAGGCAGAGTAAACAAAATATTCCAGGATAAAACCAGATTTAATCAATACCTGTCCACAAACCCAGCCCTTCAGAAAGCACTAGAAGGGAAAATCCAACCCAAAGAAGCTAAACACATCGATGAAAAATCAAGCTATAGATAATCCCACACCAACATACACTAAAGAAGGACAACACAACACAACCACAAAAATATACAGGAATTAACCATCACTGGTCATTAATATCCATCAATATCAATGGTCTCAACTCACCAATAAAAAGACACAGGCTAACAGAATGGATAAGAAAACAGGACCCATCCATCTGCTGCATACAAGAAACACACCTTAACTTCAAAGACAGACACTACCTCCGAGTAAAGGGCTGGGAAAAGGCTCTCCAAGCAAATGAACCTAAGAAACAAGCTGGTGTAGCTATCCTAATATCTAATAAAATAGACTTCAAACTAAAATCAATCAAAAGAGATCAGGATGGACATTACATATTTATCACAGGAAAAATCCACCAAGATGAAGTCTCGATTCTAAACATTTATGCTCCAAATACAAAAGCACCCACATTCATAAAAGAAACACTACTAAAGTTTAAAACGCACATCAAACCCCACACATTAGTAGTGGGAGATTTTAACACACCACTCTCAACAAAAGATAGATCTACCAGACTGAAACTTAACAAAGAAATAAAGGACCTAACAGATGTTATGACTCAAATGGACTTAATAGATATCTACAGAATATTCCATCCTTACACACACCATGGAACCTTCTCAAAAATTGACCACATGCTTGGCCACAAAACAAATCTCAACAGATACAAAAATATTGGAATAACCTCCTGTATCTTATCAGACCACCATGCCTTAAAGTTAGACCTCAACAACAACAAAAATTATAGAAAACCCACAAACACATGGAAACTGAATAATGCCCACCTGAAACATCAATGAGTCAAGGAAGAAATAAAGAAAGAAATTAAAGATTTCCTAGAATTCAACGAATATGAAAGTAAAACATACCCAAACTTCTGGGACACTATGAACACAGTGCTAAGAGGAAAATACATAGCTCTAAATGCACACACAAAGAAGATGGAGCAATCCCATACCAATGAATTAACAGCACAACTGAAAGCTCTAGAACAAAAAGAAACAAACTCACCCAGGAGAAATAGACGCCAGGAAATAATCAAATTGAGGGCTGAAATCAATGAAATAGAAAACAAGAGAACAATACAAAAAAAAATCAATGAAACAAAGAGTTGGCTCCTTGAAAAAATCAACAAGATAGACAAACCCCTAGCCAAATTAACGAAAAGGCAAAGAGAGAGCACCCAAATTCACAAAATCAGAAATGAAAAGGGAGACATAACAACAGACAACGAGGAAATCCAGAGAATCATCAGATCATACTTCAAAAACCTGTACTCCACAAAAAATGGAAAACCAGGAAGAAATGGACAATTTTCTGGATAATACCACATATCAAAATTAAATCAAGACCAGACAAACCATTTAAATAGACCAATAACCCCTAAAGAAATAGAAACAGTAATCAAAAGTCTCCCAACCAAAAAAAGCCCAGGACCAGATGGTTTCAGTGCAGAATTCTACCAGACTTTCAAAGAAAAACTAATACCAATACTCTCCAAAGTGTTCCACACAATAGAAACAGAAGGAACACTACCAAACTCTTTTTATGAGGCTACAATTACACTGATACCCAAACCACACAAAGATGCAACAAAGAAAGAGAACTACAGACCAATCTCCCTCATGAACATTGATGCAAAAATACTCAACAAAATATGGAAAACCAAATCCAAGAATACATCAAAACAGTTATCCATCACGACCAAGTAGGATTCATCCCAGGGATGAAAGGATGGTTCAACATACGGAAATCAGTCAATGTAATACACCATATAAACAAACTGAAAGAAAAAAACCACATGATCATCTCATTAGATGCTGAAAAAGCCTTTGACAAAATCCAACACCCCTTCATGATAAAGGTCTTAGAAAGATCAGGAATACAAGGAACATTTCTATACACAAATGATAAAAGGGATGAGAAAGAAGTCAGAGAAACATCACCCTTTACAATAGCCACAAATAATATAAAATACCTTGGTATAACACTAACTAAACAAGTGAAGGACCTTTTTGATAAGAACTTTAAATCTCTAAAGAAAGAAATTGAAGAAGATATCAGAAAATGGAAGGGTCTCCCATGCTCATGGATAGGTAGGATTAACATAGTAAAAATGGCAATCTTACCAAAAGCAATCTACAAATTCAATGCAATCCCCATCAAAATCCCAACACAATTCTTCACAGACTTGGAAAGAAAAATACTCAACTTCATATGGAAAAACAAAAGACCCAGGATAGCTAAAAGAATCCTATACGATAAAGCAACCTTTGGAGGCATCACCATCCCTGACCTCAAACTCTACTATAGAGCTATAGTAATAAAAACAGCTTGGTACTGGTATAAAAACCGACATACAGACCAATGGAATCGAATTGAAGACCCTGACATTAATCCATGCACATATGAACACCTGGTCTTTGACAAAGGAGCCAAAACTATACAATGGAAAAAACAAAGTATCTTCAACAAATGGTGCTGGCATAACTGGATGTCAATATGTAAAAGATTACAAATAGATCCATATCTGTCACCATGCACAAAACTCAAGTCCAAGTGGATCAAAGACCTGAACATAAATCCAGTTACACTAAAGTTAATAGAAAAGAAAGTAGGAAGCACTCTTGAATGCATTGGCACCGGAGACCATTTCCTAAATATAACACCAACAGCACAGACCCTGAGCACAACAATTAATAAATGGGACCTCTCGAAATTGAGAAGCTTTTGCAGGGCAAAAGACACAGTCAATAAGACAAAAAGACAGCCAACAGAATGGGAAAAGATCTTCACCAACCCCACATCTGACAGAGGATTGATCTCCACAGTATGTAAAGAACTCAGGAAACTAGACATCAAAATACTGAACAGTCCAATTAAAAATGGACTAAAGAGCTAAACAGAGAATTCACAAAACAAGAATCACAAATGGCTGAAAGACATTTAAAGAAATGCTCAACATCCTTAGTCATCAGAGAAATGCAAATCAAAACGACGCTGAGATACCACCTTACACCTGTCAGAATGGCTAAGATCAAAAACACCAATGACAGTCAATGTTGGAGAGGATGTGGAGCAAAGGGAACACTCCTCCACTGTTGGTGGGAATGTAAGCTTGTACAACCACTGTGGAAATCAGTATGGTGGTTTCTCAGAAAATTAGGAATCAAACTACCTCAAGACCCAGCCATCCCACTCTTGGGCATATACCCAAGGAATGCTGATTCATACCATAAAGATACATGCTCAGCTATGTTCATAGCAGCACTATTTGTAATAGCCAGAACCTGGAAACAACCTAGATGCCCTTCAACGGAAGAATGGATGAAAAAAATGTGGTACATATACACAATGGAGTACTACTCAGCAGAGAAAAACAATGAAAGCATGAAATTTGCAGGCAAATGGATGGAACTAGAAAAAATCATCCTGAGTGAGGTAACCCAAACCCAGAAAGACAGTCGTGGTATGTACTCACTCATAAGTGGATTCTAGATACAAAATAAAGAACAATCAGACTACAACCCACAGAACCATGGAGGCTATATATATGTATAGCATGGAGGTCCCTAGGACGACTGTGGCTTATAATAAATTTCGGTGTTATTCAATTATTGAAAAAAATAGCCAAATGAATGGAAACACATGAACTATGAACCAAAGGCTGAGGGGCCCCCAGCTGGATCAGGCCCTCTGAATAGGTGAGACAGTTGATTGGCTTGATCAGTTTGGGAGGCAACTAGGCAGTGGGACCAAGTCCTGTGCTCATTGCATGAGTTGGCTGCTTGAAACCTGGAGCTTATGCAGGGATGCTTGGCTCAGTCTAGGAGGAGGGGACTGGACCTGCCTGGACTGAGTCTACCAGGTTGATCGCAGTCCTCGGGGGAGGCTTTGCACTGGAGGAGGTGGGAATGGGGGGTGGGCTGGGAGTAAGGGGAGAGGGTGGGAGGGGGGAGAACAGGGGAACCTGTGGCTGATATGTAGAACTGAATGGTATTGTAAAATAAAATAAAAGGGGAAAAAAAGAATACATACTCTATCAAGATGATAATAGAAAAATAAATTAATTAATTTTAAACAATAAAAATAAATAAAAATAGAAAAATTTGAAATATTAAACAAACAAACAAACATTTTACTAAAGTTAAAAAGAGGGAGAACTAGGGACTCATCATTCCTCTCCACATTCTATTCTTTCCCTTGTTTTATATATCTTAAATTTTTTTATCGGTGGATTCTGCTGGAGTTTATCGGTGGATTCGGCTGGAGGATCCGATGCATATAAGCACTGGAGGGCTCCTGTTGCAAATCACCCTTTGGAGCGATGGAAGGATCTTTCTACTAGCACATGGAGGAGACCCGATCTAGTGTTGGTGTGGCCCCAGAGTTTGGTTTATGTCTTTCCTCAGGACAATGAGGTTCCTCTTTGGATTCCTGAGCACTGAACACACCCTGTGGCTGCTGCTGAAGCCCAACATAACAGAGACCTAATGGGTCTTCATGAAAAAAAATCTACCCTTCTGATGCCAATGGAGACTGAGAGCCCAATATGGCCAGCTTTAGCAAGCATTAATATAAGCCTAGGAACTGTAGCCATGAGATTGGATTCTCCAGAAGAGCTGCCAGCCAAAGTCATGCTCGGATCAAGAAAAATGGGCCTTGGAGGTTCGTGTTCCTGGAGTTGTATCCATGTCAGTGGATGTCCACACAATCCAGAAGAGAATTTGACATTGCTGCTGCCACTGTTGCTGTTATAACAATGGCGCACACCGAGGCTACTGTTTCTGGGATTACCATTTCATAATGGCTTACTACAGCTAGTACAGTGGAGACCCTGGCAACAAAAGTAGCTACTACAGTTAGTTAATCTTTCATTCTATTCAGCATGATAAATTTAATTCAGTAGTTATATGCATCTCGATTGGCTTTGAAAATTATAAATTTATAAACTCAAGTTCTTGTTGCTTTTGGGATACTATCTTACAAGGACTCCAACGTACAGTGTGGCTCGTTAAGGAAGGGAATGGCTCAGTTGCCTTTAGCCTACTGGCTATGGGTGATATAGGACCTCTGTTGATCTTTTCTGTATCGAACACACAGATTGCAAGCCCAGTGCCACTTTGAGATCTTTGGCAGCAATTAACCATGCAGCTCACACATGATTGAGCTGGTAAGATAATGAGTATTCAGAGACGGATAATGCCTGGGGGCACTCACCAACCTAAGACAGAGCACCTGTGTGGCCTGGACAGGCGTCTCCATGACGGGTAAGGTAACCTGTTGACGTCCCACACAACCCAAGTCAGAAGCTCATTTTTTAATAAAAGGGGGTCCTGCAGGGCTCTGGCCCCCATTTTGGGTAACTGTTGCCTTGCTTGTGGACCTTGACCTTGATATCCTCCCAATGCTAATTCCCTGCCAGGTTCCACCCTCCTGAATGCTTAAGGGAAGTTCCTTGTTAACAGCTTAGATGCAAGATTGTAAAACATCAGTAGCGAACTTCTGCCCTCCGGGGTCCTCCCATTGTGCTATAAGCCTGTAATTAAGACCACCTACCCCCTTCAAGAAATGACATTCGACATTTAAAATTAAATACATATATATAATTGAATGAATACTGTGAATGTAATCTATGAATACCACAAATG